>NW_007729036.1:0-54365 GCF_000696425.1 Galeopterus variegatus
CGATGAGTGGATACAGAAAATGTGGTATATCTACACAATGGAATACTACTCAGGTATAAAAACGAATGAAATACTCCCATTTGGAACAACATGGATGGATCTTGAGAAAATAATATTGAGTGAAACGAGTCAGGCAGAGAAAAAGAAATACCACATGTTCTCACTCATTGGTGGGAGCTAAAAAATAAACAAATTAATTCACCCACATACACACACAAAAAAAACCGGGGGTGGGGTGGGGAAGAAGATATAACAACTATACTTTTATGAAGTTGTTACAACAAGCAAACGGAAAGGACATTCTTGGGGGGCTAGGGGAGAGAGGGAGGAGGGAGGGAGGTATCAGTGATGGGCCATAATAATCATATACATTGTATATTGACAAAATCAAAATTTAACGAAAAAAATAAAAAAAAATAAACAGTGACAAGGATTCAGTAAGGACAGAGAAAAGACACAAAAACCTTACTGTGACAGCCTTTGCACAAGAGCTGTCTTATTATAATGTGGTTATCCTCCTGGGTCAAGAGAGTTTAGTTATTTGAAATAAATAAAGTGATGAGATCCATTTTACCCATAATATAGTTCTGTGGCACCTCAAAGACAGTATTCAGAATAAATCTCTAATGTATGTGTACATTCTTTTGTTTTGTACTTATTTGTGCTTTCTTTGAACATTCATTTACTAATTTTATAAATGTGAGGATGGCTGTGAAGAGCTTCTGTATGATAAGTGATTCTGACTTTTAAGTATAAAAGCAAGACACTCATTTTCTGTCTGTATTCTTTCTCTGTCTCAGTTGCCAGAACTGAGTGTCTGTCCTATTGAAACACCTAGAACTTTGAGGACTTTTAAAATTTCACAGGCATTCTACAGTTCTGTTATAATTGGACAAAAATTACTTTGGACTGAAGCATTAGAACATATAATTCTGTTTTGAAAATACAGCATTTGACTGAAGTGTTGTACTAAAATTTTCCTTAAGTATAGTAATCTTAAATGACACTGGATGAGGTGAATAGGGTTTAAGAATAGACAAATATTTTCATTAGCTGGCAGTGATTAAACATTTCGGGTGCATAAAGGAGTGAAGGGAATTATTGATAAGATTTGCATCTTAATGGTCTTTTTACTTCACTATACTTGCCAAGTGAAGATAAATGGTAGAACATGTAAAATCTTTACAAATTCAACAACTAGTCTCACAGCCAGAAACCAGAGTCTGTTTTTGAACATTCTGCTAATAGAAAGATAAGAAAGAGAGTGATACATAGCTTTTAAAGAAGGTAGAAAGAAGTTTCAGGGTTCTGGAAAAAGGAAGATGGAAGCCTTATAAATAATTTGTGTGGCACAGAATCCAGAGGCCATATCTTGGTTTGGGGAAGGACACTGATACTAACTAAATGCCTACTTTATGGAGGCAGATATTTTGTACACTCCATGATACATCCAGTCTTAAAGGTAGGTAACTGAGGTTCAGTGAGTTTAAGTAACTCAACCGATAAGTATGAAAGTTGGATTCAAGGGCTGGCTGGTTAGAGCATGGTGTTGTAACACCAAGGTTAAGGGTTTGGATCCGCATACCAGCCGTCCACAAAAAAAGGAAAAAAAGAAAAATGTTTGGATTCAAAACTATCTGTTTTATTTCAGAAGCCATAGATTGTCCTGCATTCATGTGGAGGACAATTTAAGAATTTTTATTGTAGAGTCATTACTTAGTAAATCTTGGCTCATTGAGGTGGGAGGCAGAGGGAAATACTTAGGGTTTTGGTTTTTTTTAAATATTCATATGTGTAGATCATGTAGGTTGATTAACCACATGGTGAATTTGATAGGAATTGGCTGACTGAGGAGTTAGTGTTTGCAGAACAAACCTAGGCTTTTCTGTCTCAGACCAGCATTTCTTGGCTAATAATAACAGTGCTGGCTACTATTCATTGATTTTTTTTTTTTTTTTTTTTCCTTTTTTAGACTGGCCATCTGTTTTATTTCAGAAGCCATAGATTGTCCTGCATTCATGTGGAGGACAATTTAAGAATTTTTATTGTAGAGTCATTACTTAGTAAATCTTGGCTCATTGAGGTGGGAGGCAGAGGGAAATACTTAGGGTTT
This sequence comes from Galeopterus variegatus, assembly GCF_000696425.1. Classification (NCBI taxonomy): domain Eukaryota; kingdom Metazoa; phylum Chordata; class Mammalia; order Dermoptera; family Cynocephalidae; genus Galeopterus; species Galeopterus variegatus. The sequence goes on from NW_007729036.1 coordinate 2,114, forward strand.
TGGTTTTTTTTAAATATTCATATGTGTAGATCATGTAGGTTGATTAACCACATGGTGAATTTGATAGGAATTGGCTGACTGAGGAGTTAGTGTTTGCAGAACAAACCTAGGCTTTTCTGTCTCAGACCAGCATTTCTTGGCTAATAATAACAGTGCTGGCTACTATTCATTGATTTTTTTTTTTTTTTTGTCCTTTTTGAGACTGGCCACACCGCGCTCAGCCAGTGAGCGCTGTGAGCGCACCGGTCATCCCTATATAGGATCCGAACCCACGGCGGGAGTGCTGCTGCGCTCCCAGTGCCGCACTCTCCCGAGTGCGCCACGGGCTTGGCCCTTGATTTTTTTTTTAAAGCATAATTTTTATTTTCTTTTTTTTTAATCATGAAATATGTATAACATAAGGATTGCCATTTTAAGCACTTTTAAAAATACAATTGCCTGGAATTAATTACATTCAAGATGCTATGTAACCACTACCTCCATTTATTTCCAAAACATTTTTGTCTTCTTAAACATAAACTCTATACCCTTTGAGTAATAATTTTTTCTTATTCCTTCCCCCCAGTTTCTGATAACCTCTAATGTACTTCTGTATCTGAATTTTTTTTAAATTTATTTTTTCTTAACTGGCGCATGATTATTATATATATTTATAGACTACAGTGGGATATTTGGGTACATTTATACAGTGTGCATGATCATATCAGAGTATTGAACATACACATCACCTCAAGTTTAGGATTAAATCTAGTGTAGTGCACATTACTGCTCTACTTTCATCAGCAATTAACTTTGACTCCTTTTAAAGTCATTTTTTTCCTGCTGCTCTGTAAAGACTAAATTTAAAAAGCATGGTGCTGTTCATGAGTAATTAATGGGATGAAAAAGATATCTTAGAACTATGTAAATAAGCCAGAACAGAGGCTGAGATTATAGTTAACATAGGTAGTATTTGTCCTTAAACATATGGATAAATGCTCCTTTTTGGCCGGAGAAGTTTGAAAACATTTTTTTTAGTAGCAGTATAGGCAATAGCATATAAGGGTTTGGCTAGGGAAGATGTCATGGATACTAGAACTCTCCTTGTTCTTTCCTTAAGTTAATTTACAGCAAATCTTTACTATTTTATATCTTGTCATTTCCTTTATAAAAAACTCAAGTGATAACTCCTCCCTTCTAACCTAAAACTCAAGGAGGACTGAGTGCTGAGTCAGTTTTTTGTTTTTTGTTTTTCAGCTGGCCAGTATGGGATTCAAACCCTTGACCTTGGTGTTATAACACCACGTTCTAACCAACTGAGCTACCCAGCCTGCTCAAGAGTCAGTTTTATTCCGTATTGTATTCTTAGAGGCTAACAGTTTCTAGCACATCTAAGGGCATGTACTGTCTAGGAAGAGGTAGAAATATTACTTTTGTTTGGGGCTTTTAAAGGATGCTTGCTCTATACTCTAGGGCAAGGGTTAACAAACTTTTTCTGTAAAAGCTCACATAGTAAACATTTTAGGCTTTGAGGCCATGTAGACTTTGTCACACTATTCACCTCTGCTGTTGTAGGGCAAAAACCATCACGGACTTGTGTGACTGAATTGGTGTGCTTGTATTTCGGTAAAACTATTTATGAAAATAAGTGGTATGCCAGATTTGACCTGTGGCCATAGTTTGCCAACCCGTGCTTGATGATAGGACTAAAATAATAGTAAATGAATTTATCATTACCTAGCTAACAAAGGAGAAGAGTAGAATAATACAAAATAATTCTAAAGAACATAAGAAAGCAGAGAAAATGAATCATGTAATAAGTAGGATAATAGATAACAAATAGTAAGATAGTAGATTGAAATACAAACATTATTAATTGTATTAAATGTAAAGGACAAAATGCTCCAATAAAAAAGACAATTATTGTGTCAAAATGGTTATAAAACAAAACATCTGAATGCTGCTTACAAGAGACATACTTAAAATATACAGATACAGAATGGTTGAAACTAAAAAGTTAAATGCTAATCCAAAGAACGCTGATATAGTCATGTTACGTATCAGATAAAGTAGACTTTAAGGTAAAAAATATTGATAAAGGGCCGGCCCGGTGGCGAGTGCGCCGCTTGGGAAGCGCGGCGGCGCTCCCGCCGAGGGTTCGGATCCCACATGCAGACCGGCCGCTTACTGGCTGAGCGAGGGACGGGAGCAACGCTGCCGGTCCCGGTCCAGTACGGGTGCGACACTGAGGGTTGCGATCCGTTGCCAGTCACGAAAAAAGACAAAAAGGTAAAAAAAAAAATATATATATATATATATATATATATTGATAAAGAGGGAGATTTTAAAATGACAAGTGGTTCAATTCACAAGGAATATATAAAATCCTGAATTTATGTTTCTAATAATATCTCAAACTTGTATTAAAGTCTGTTAACTATCTAAAGGAAGAAGTAGAAAAATCCAGTCATAATGGGAGATTTTAACACTCCTCTTTGAGTAACTGATAGAAACTGTAGGAGAAAAAAAAATCAATAAGGAATTAGAAAAATTTGAGTAACATGACAAAAAGACTTGTCCTGAGGGATACATAATAATCTAAGCAGCTCAGATTATACACACGCACATTAAAAAAAATTGAAATCAATACATTCTCTGACCATAGTGGAATTTAGCTAGAAACTAATAACAAAAATCTAGGAAATCTGTATATGTTTGGAAAGAGTAATGTACGGAAATTAGAAAATATTTTGAACTGAAATATAATGAAAATACTACATATGGAAATGTGTGGGATGTAGCTAAAGCTGTGTTAGAGGAGAATTTAGAGTCTTAATGCATATATTTTTTTTAAAAAAAGGATTTTGAAAATTAATGAATTAAGAATCAATCTCCAGAGGTTAGATAAACAACAAAATTAAATGCAAAGAAAGTTTTAAAAAGTTATCGGTAAAGATAAGAACAGAAGTTAATAAAATAGAAAGCAAACATACAATAAAGAGAATCAACAAAGAAAAAAAAAATTTGGTTCAATGAAAAGTCTAGTAAAATTTATAACTCCTGGTAAGACTGATGATGAAAAAAAATGTGAGGGGCCACCCATGGCTCACTTGGGAGAGCATGGTGCTGACAACACCAAGTCAAGGGTTAAGATCTTACTGGTCATCTTTAAAAAAAAAAAAAGGAAAAAAAAAAATGTGAGTCAATGGCCATTCTACCCTGAAAAATAAATAAAAAAACCGCAAATAACCAATATCAGGAATAAAAAAGTGAATATCACTACAGATCTTACATATCATTAAAAGTCATAACAGAATATTATGAACTTGAAATGGACAAATTCCTATAAAGTATTATGTCTATGAATTGAAATAGATTCCTGTCAAAATTCATCTTATCAGAGTGAACACTAGAATAAAAAATCTGAGTCCTGTAGCTATTTTTTTTTTTGTCTTTTTCGTGACCGGTAAGGGGATCACAACCCTTTGTGTGGTGTCTCCCGAACTGCGCCCAGCCAGTGAGTGCACCGGCCAGTCCCATATAGGATCCGAACCCGCAGCGGGAGCGTCACCGCGCTCCCAGCACCGCACTCTCCCGAGCACGCCATGGGGCCAGCCCCTTGTAGCTATTTTTTAAAAATTTGTTATCTAATTAAAAACCTTCTTAAAATAGAAATTTCCACTGAACATTTAAGGAAGAGATAACACCAGTCTTTGGCTCTTACAGAGTTTGGAAAAAATAGTAATTTTATGAGCTCTACATGGACATTACAAGAAAGGGAACTAGGTCATCTAACTTTTGAAATGAACTTAGATGTAAAAATCCTAATAAAAATATTAGGAAATTCAATCTAGCAATATTTAAAAAGTGTAACACATCATGACCAAGTTGACTTTATTCTAGGAATACAAAGGTTGATTTAACATTTGAAAATCAGTCATTGTTGTAATTCATCACATTAGCAAAAAGCAAGGAGGAAAATAAAATCACATGATAATCTCGATACATGCCAAAAAGTATTGATAAAATTTAAAGTCAATTCATAATAAAAAACTTATGTTAGTTATAGATAAGAACTTTGTTCTGATAAAGCGTACCTGTTTGCAAAAAAAGCTACAGTAAACATCATAATGGTGAAATGTTGAAGTTTTTTCTAAGATTTGGAATGAGTCAAGGATATCCAGCATAGGAAATGGTGCAGTAAGTAAAGCAGGAGGAAGCATAAAAGATATAGTGACTGGAAAGGAAAAAAGAACCTTTTCATTTATAGCCAATATAAATATGTATGTTGAAAATCCAGAAGACAATGATTGTTGTTACTGCACTATGGTTTTTATTACTTATAGGGGAATTTAATAAGGTTGTTGGCTCTGAGGACATATAAAAAATGGTAGCATCAAAAATATTAGAACCTAGGAATAAATTTAATGAAACATATGGAATACCGTTCCTTTATAATTAGTGCTTTTTGTACCCTTCTTAAGAAATATATCCATGCCAAACGTCATAGAGATATTTTTCCATACTCTTTTAAACTTTATTGTCTTGTCTTTCACATTTAGAGGTATAATCCACTTGGAATTGATTTTTGGGTATGGTATGAGTGGAGTCAAATTTTATTTTTTTCCATAGCGATAACCAATTGACTTAGAAATATTTATGAAAAGATTGTCCTTTGCCTTCTGCACTGGATGGCTTTGTCATAAATCAGTTGTTTCACCTATGTTTGCATCAGTTTCTGGTCTCTCAATTCTGTGTCATCGGTCTACTAAGACTATACAGTTTTATTCATTGTGCTTTATAAATCTTGATAGGCACCTTGTTTTTCTTTTAAGAATGTGTTTGATATTTTTGGCTCTTTGTATTTTCAATCAATTTTAGCTTTTTGAGGGGCCATAGAATGGTATTCCACTATTGTTTAAATTTGTAGTTCCATGACTACCATCATTTTTTCATAGGGTTTTTGACCAGCTGGTTTAAAACTGCCTCACATTTTTCTGCTGTGTTGTCTTTTTCTTATTGATCTATAGGATTTCTTTATATATTCTGAATGCAAGATTTTTGCTGTTTACGTGTATTGCAAATAATTTCTTCCACTCTGTGCTTGCCTCTTTGCCTCTTAATGGAGTCACTTGATGAACACAAGTTCCTAATTTCAGTGAGGTCAAATATTGAGGCTTCTGTGTATGCTTTTCACCTGTTCTTTGAAGGGGAAAAGAACACTGATAAGCCTAAGATTCTGCTTGAATAAAATTAAAACTTAATTTTAATTTAAACTATTTTGATTTACTTGCTTTGCAGCTGTGGATTTCTTCAATCAGATCAACATGCTTTATGGAACCATCACAGACTTCTGTACAGAAGAGAGTTGTCCAGTGATGTCAGCTGGCCCAAAGTAAGACATGGTTAATGATCAGTTCTCATTTTTACTTTATTTTATGCTTCTTAGATAAGAAAGTTTCTGGCCACATAATTTTTCTATTTAGCATCTTCTTTGGTGGTTTGCCATTGACTAATAATATTAAATCCAGATCCCTTTGCTTGAGCTTTATGAGCTCTATTGTCTTCCGTCCTGCTTTTCCTCTGTGGTCTGTCCAAACTATGTTACTAGACAGATCTTGCTGTTCCTCCATTACTTATACTCTCTGAAAACTTGCTTATTCTGTTCTTCTCTTGGATATTTTTTTCTTCCATTTCTCTTCTATCATCTACAGTTAATATTTTAAAATATCTTACCCATCTTCAAGGCCCTTGTGAAATGCTTCCTCTGTGAAGCCTCTAATTTCTTCAAACTAGATATGATCTTTCTATATAATTTTTTCAGTTTTACAATGATTATATTTCTTTGTTACGTTATTCTTCTTGTACTATTTATACATGTTTATTTAACCTGTTAGATTTGTTCTTCTTTTAAATCCCTTTTGGTGCATGGACTGTGCCTGCCCACTGGTTAGCACTCCATAAATGTTGGTTGGATCAGTACATTTTTGAAACTGGCTTCTATTATTACTATTTCTAATAACAACAGTGGCAGTTACCATTTATTTAGTGCTACTTAAACATAAAGCCTTTCATGCATTATATCTTTTACTTTATACAGCAGTATTCACCACAAAAATATTGCTGCATATATTGCCGTGCACTCAAAGAATTTAAATGATCAAAATAAATGATCATTAGTAAATGATCAAAGAGCTCATAACAGAGGTATAAGAGCTAGAGAAAGGTATGGTGATACTGTAGAAGGTGGTAAAACATAAGATGGCAGTTCTCAGTAAAGAGAAGGGAAGACCACACTAGAAAAGGCACAAAGCTGTGTCTGAACTTTCACTTATTTTTAGCCTACAAAGATGAGTAGCTGCAGATCTTTTCAAAATCCAATGCCTCTCAGTCCCCTGACTCCTTATAGACCTCTTCCTGCAGAGATATGTTCTGTAGTTTTTACTTCTCAGGGGACCGTTTATTTTGGAGAAATGTCCTCTGTGGACTTTGTATGGGGTTTGTAGTTGCAGGTGCCTCTTTTGGTTTCCCCTCATCCTGTTTGCACTTACATGAATTAGCCCTTTTTTTTTCATCCTGTGGTTCAGAGACACAGGTGTCTGCTAGTTTCATCAAAGATAGAGTTTGAATTTCTGTTACTTGTTATTTTGGAAAGATTTCATAGAGGAAAAAGGGGCATTTTAAAATGAAGTCCCCTTATAGTATTTCTTAATTCTTTTTAGTATTACTGGTGTTCACTTTGGGTGTTTAAGTTTCACTTGTAAAAATAGATGTTTTTAATTTTGCTATTATATGGTTAGTTATGCAATGAGAAATTAAATAGCACTGTCTTCTAGAAAGCAAGTTCCTCTGGCTTTGAGAGTTGTGTTTATCTCTCTGCTCCTGTGCACGTGCGTGCTGTAGCTTTAAGTAAAGTTCTAGGTGGTCTCCTTCCTTCCTGCCTGCCTTCCTGCATGCCTGTCTGCCTCCTCCCCCTTTTCTTCTTTCTTTTTCCCTGCCTCCCTCTCTTCCCTTGTTCCCTCTTTCCCCCCTTTCCTGACCTGTCTTTTCTTTTCTTCTCTGGTGAATCTTGACTTTTACCTATCATTAGTGCTAAGAAGATGTGGTTGTCATGGTTCTTTAACAGATGCAGGATTGTACCAAGGAGAGGTATTTGTTAACTTATTAGCCCCTTGCAAAGTGGTATTATTGAATGGTGGCTTTTAGGACTTTATTCTCAGTTACTGTTTATTATTAAAAAAGAAATGGAGAATGTTTTGGAGTTTGCAGTTCATACTATGATGACAGAAATAAATTTCAAAGAAAATGATCTGTCAAAGGTGGGATAAAAAAATCAATGGGGGCAAAATAGAGCTACAAAATAAAGTAAGTCATCTTAAGTATAAACATGACAAAATAAAAAAGATCAGGGAATCATAGTTGTAAACTCTAGAAGTATAATCAATATATACTTTTTTTATTTTTCAAAAAGCCTTATATTGAAAGTTGATTCTTTTTCAAGCTTCAGGATATTGAAAATGATTCTTTGGTTTACTGTGTCTGCTTTTGATTTTAACATTAAAAAAATGAATACGGAATACCTGAAAAATCATTAACAAAATGAAAAACATGATTGCGAGGGAAGGATAAAAATGTTAAGATGTGTTAAGATATGGGAAAAAAAGTGGATGAGTCCTTGTCTCTAAGTGAAGAGTAATAATGGCTAAAAGTCCTACCATTCATGGTCTCATATCTTCTAAAAAGATCAAATGAGAATAGACTAAATTGCACTAAGGACTTTAGTTTTATATTAGGAAAAATCTCTTCACTGTGAATGTGATTAAACAATGCAACAGGATACCAAGAGGTGTTGGGAAATCTCCGCTTGGAGACTTTCAAAATGGACTTGACAGTCGTCCCTGTTGCCCAGTGTTGGCAATAAGGTAGGTACCCTACCAGAATATTCATTCAGGTATGTCCTGCTTAGGATTAGTGTTCAGGTGTAAGTAATTATGATTAAATAGCAAGCATCCTTATTTATGTTATCCCAAGAAAATTTTTATCATTTAAAATACCTGTTGTGTTTTTCTATTATATATTCTATCGTATCCTTTGCTAGGCTCACCAGTCAGTCCAAACTCTGGGAACAAGGTTTGAAAACACAGTTGATCCAAAGAGAGTAGTTAAGTGGTGGAAGTAACCTTTTTGAAACTAAAAGTTTAAATGCTAGCTTAGTGTAGAGATTTCTATACTTTGGATTTTCAGCTGTGTGCTTATTCCTTACCTTAAAATTGAGGTTATGTGTGTGTGTTTAAGTAACTCTGTTAGGGTTTTTACACTGTTTTTATTAGTTCAATTACAAGTCTTTTTTTCTAGTCTATTCTCCTTGAGAGTAGGGCAGGGTCCTTCATTTTAGTGTCCTTTATTGTTGACACAGTATTTCTCATATGGTAGGTGCACATGAAATGTTTATTAAATCAAAGGATGGTGGGGCTGGACCGTAGCTCACTCGGGAGAGTGCGGTGCTGATAAATCAAAGGATGGTGTTCTCTTAATACTTCAAACCTGTAGGCATCTTTATCTGGGTTGACAATTTTCTTTAAAGACATGTTTAGCTCCTCAGCTGAGTGTGGCCAAATATTGAGTCATTCTTTTTCATTAATCTTACTTTGGAACTTCCATGTCGTTCCCTATCTTTAACCCAAAATTTAAAGCCCCATGTTAAAAAGAATTGTACTGCATGAAGGGAAATGTTTTTTTAAGGAAGAGAAACAATGATAAAGTTCAAAAATCACAGAATTGAGAAGTAAGCTAGTTTCTCTACTACAGCAATGTATGATTCTAAAACATAAATGCTATATGTGAGGGAAAGCTACATAAGAAAATCCAGATTTTCTTATAAGGAGAGTGTGGAAACACAATAAATGAGTTTGGGATCTGCTTAGCTTAGATCATGATAAATGCAGAGTAGTGTACTGGCAGTTTAAAAATGCATATTTATTTGAAAGAGTATATTGTTTAAAACATGTCTGAGTATACATGCATAATATACACACATATATAATATAAAACATGTATACTATATGTAGGTATGTACTGATATTCTGTATACTTTTTATCTTTCCAATGCAGGTATGAGTATCACTGGGCAGATGGAACAAACATAAAGAAACCTATTAAGTGCTCTGCCCCAAAGTATATTGATTACCTGATGACTTGGGTTCAAGACCAGTTGGATGATGAGACATTATTTCCATCAAAAATTGGTATAATTGTTTTATGTAATTGAGATCCATCATGATTTATTTAATTTTATGTTTCTAGAATTGTCCTTCCACTCTGTCCAGTTGGAGACTTCTATTGGGCTATGTTAATATATGTGTATGTTATATAGTCCCCAAGAATAGGCACAAAAGTTTGTTAACACAGACTATGGTAAAATAAGCTTTCTTTTGTGAATTCATTTTTTTCCCTTTAACTTAGTGTTTTTACATACATGTTAGTTGAAACGATAGGTTTATTAGAAAATAAATGATCTACCTTTCTTGACTTAAGATGATAATTTTAGGCCTGGCTGGTTAGCTCAGTTGGTTAGAGGATGGTGTTATATAACACCAAGGGTCTAAGGGTTCGGATTCTCATACCAGCCAGCCACCAAAAATAAAAAAAAGGTAATTTTATTTTGTTAAGTTTTTGATGATTTTCCAGATTAAAATATCACAGAACTTATTTTCAGTCAAAAAGTACGTTTTTTGGGGGGTGGGGTGTTAAATAATTATAACCATTGGTTAAGGAGAATAAACTTATTTCTTTGCTGCTTAGGAAGCCCTTTCAGTGGAAAGTTCTAGATAGAGGCCTATTCCTATAGCAGGAATCATAGTAGATTACTATCTGTATCAAAAATTTTTTTTTTTCCTTTTTTTGTGACCGGTAAGGGGATCGTAACCCTTGGCTTGGTGTCACCCGCACCAGGCTCAGCCAGTGAGCGCACCGGCCATCCTATATAGGAGCTGAACCCGCAGCGGGAGCGCCACTGTGCTCCCAGTGCCACACTCTCCCAAGTGCGCCACGGGGTTGGCCCAAAATATTTTTAATCTTACACATTTAAGTGTCCTATCTTTTTTATACCAAGTTTATCATGAACAATAAGGTAAACTTCCCAATGATTTTAAATGACATATCTAGGGTAGTAAGAAAATCTGGCTTATGTTATACAAAAAAGAGGATGGATATTGAACAGGCAGCTAATAACATCTGCCACAGTCATATCTATTTATTATTTAGGTAAAGAGTTTATCTGGCTTGTGTCCAGTTTTTTATTTGTGGTAAAGAGGGAATTGAATTTATTACCCACAATATGAATCTTACAGATACTGAAATCAACCTATGTGAGAAGAAAAGATGTGAGGGTTTGTCCTGTTACTGACTGAGTGACCTTTGCTTTTTAATATTTGCTTTTAAAGGCAGACCATTCAAGTGAAAATTGTTCACATCTAGACAGTTCATGTGGTTTTACCTTCTCAAGCTTCTTATAACTATGTTTTCTGAAAAAAGTTAAGAATTTGCTCTCCTAATATTATTAGCACAGCTTTTTGACTACATTTTATACTTTGTGTTGGGAAGAAAGGTGTGGTAGAGAAGACAACAGTGTAAATAGTTGCTGTTATTATGGAGTGTTTTAAACATATTTATTGAATGTGTTAATCACTCTGGAGCCTTCGTAATAAAAGAACTATATTTCAAGACTGCATTATTTATATATATCATAACGGTTTTGGATGAGTGTCCCCACCTTATTTATCTCCCTTAATCTATTTTTAACTATTTACTTTGACCTAATTTCAGACGTTTAGAAAATTTGCTAGATTGTACAAAGAATCGTACAAAGAATTCCTTCATCCAGATTCTTTAATTGTTAACATTTTACCACTTTTGCTTTATCCTATCTCCCCACCTCATCTTTGTCCTCTCTCTTTGACACACACGCACATGTTCATTCATTCGTGCTTTTTCCTGAACCATTTGAGAGTAAGTTGCATATGTGATGCCCTTTATCCATAAATACCTCAATATGTATTACCTTAGAGAATCACAGTATAACTATCAAAATCAGGAAATTAATTCTGTTAAAATAATATTCTTTAATCTACATATCTTATTCAGCTTTTTCAGGTTTTCCCAGTGTTCTGTATAGCAAAAGAAAGTATTTGATACTTGTTTTCATTCTGTTGTACTGTCTCTTTAGCCTCCTTTGATCTGGAATATGTGTACCTTAGTCTTTTTTGTTTTTTCCTGACATATCTTTGAAGAGTACACATTATTTTATGGAATGTTCTTTCATTTTGATTTGTCTTAATGTTTCCTTGTGATGTATAATATTTTTAAATGAGCAGTAGTCAATGTGATGACATTGAACCTAGTACTACCAGTATTTTGCCATTTTGTCGATCTGGATCATTTAGCCAGTTTAACAAAGGATATGGGATTTTGTATTTTTTTAAAATAAAATTTTATTGTGTATATTTAAAGTGTACAATATGAAGTTATGAGCCATATATATACACACACACACACACACACACACACACAGATGCTCCTTGACTTATGATGAACTTATGTCCTGATAAATTCATTATAAGATAAACCCATCATACTTTGAAAATATCGTAGGTCGAAAATGCATTTGATACACCTAGCCTACCAAACATTATAGTTTAGCCAAGACTATCTTGAATGTGCTCAGAACACTTACATTAGCCTACAGTTAGACAAAGTCATCTAACACAAAGCCTGTTTTATAATGAAGTGTTGAATATCTCATATAATTTATTGAATACTGTACTGAAAGTGAAAAACAGAATGACTGTATGGGTACTTGAAGTATGGTTTCTACTGAATACATATTGCTTTAACACCATTGTAAACTCAAAAAGTTGTAAGTAAAACCATCGCAAGTTGGGGGATCATCTGTACAGTAAAATAATTATAGTGAAAAAAATTAACATACCTGTCATCTTGCATAGTTAACCATTTTCCCACCTGTGGCAAGAGCTGCTGTAATCTACTCATTTAGTAAAAATCCTACAATACACTATTATTATCTATAGTCCTAGTGTTGTACATTAGATCTTTAGTCTTGTTCATTCTGCATATCTGCTACTTTATATCCTTCAGCCCGACATCTCCCCATTCTCTTTCAATCACTATTTTACTCTCTATCTCTGTATATTTGACAACTCCCCCCCCCCTTTTTTTTTTTTGTCTTTTGTCTTTTTCCGTGTCGGGCAACGGATCGCAACCCTCAGTGTTGCCCCCGCACCGGACCGGGGACCGGCAACGGGATCGCAACCCTCGGTGTTGCCCCCGCGCCTCGCTCAGCCAGTGAGTGGGAACCGGTCTGTATGTGGGATCCGAACCCTCGGGCGGGAGCGCCGCCGCGCTTCCCAAGCGGCGCACTATCCAGTGCGCCACCGGGCCGGCCCCGACAACTCCCCCTTTTTTAAGAAAAGATTCTACATATAGGTAAGATCATATGCAATATTTTTCCTTTTGTGTCTGGCTTATTTCATTTAACATAATGTCCTCCATTCCCATCCATGCTGTGGCAAAGGGCAAGATCTCCTCCTTTTTTAAGGCTAAATAACATTTCAGTGTGTGTATGTGCACCTGTGCACATGCATATCACATTTTCTGTATTCATTTGTTTGTTGATGGACAGCGAGATTGTTTCCATGTTGTGGCTATTGTGAATAATGCTGCAGTAGACATGGGAGTGCAAATACCTTTACAATGTGATTTTATTTCCTTTGGGTATATACCCAGAAGAGGGATTGTTGAGTCATATGAGAATTCTATTTTAATTTCCTTAGAAGCCTTCACACTGTATTCCATAACAGTTGCACCATTCTACATTTCCACCAACAGCGTACAAGGATTCGCTTTTCTTCACAGGGATTCTGTATTTTTCTAGTTTTGTGTTTGTTTAATGCTGTAAAAGTGCTCTAATTCACAGAACAATGAGCCTAATTGAACAGAGACTGCAGCTAATTGCAGGACAAATGTAGACCTGGAATAGTAGTGAAATCATTTCCATAGAAGTATACAATATGTGGCAAGCATTTTAAACAAAAATGAGCATTGTTAATGCATTATTTGTGTTCAGTGTGTACTTGTATTGAAACTTGATGTTAAGAAATCCGAGGGTCTGAGTGTAAGTTTGCAGTCTTAGGTATTTATCTGTTTCATCTTAGTAAAGTGGTGGTTTGTGAGAGGCATAATGGGCTATTATACAGATTAGTTCTTATCCCATAGATGCTTTGAAGTTCATTTTCATTCATGATATGTTGAGCACTTCTAAAAGGTATAATGGATATATAAAGTAGTAATTCATAAAGACTACTTTTCAGCCTTGTTTTGGTAATTTATGTTGCCGTTTGTTAACAAACTATATTGCATTGTTCTTGACTCATATTAATAGTGGATGGTGTTTACTTCTTTACTAGGTGTCCCGTTCCCAAAGAATTTCATGTCTGTGGCAAAAACTATACTCAAACGCCTCTTTAGGGTTTATGCTCATATTTATCATCAGCATTTTGACCCTGTGATCCAGCTTCAGGAGGAAGCTCATCTCAATACATCTTTCAAGCACTTTATCTTTTTTGTCCAGGTAAGTTGGATTAGGAGGCCTTTGGTGCTTAGTGTAAGCTTTAATCTTCAGAGTTCTAAGGTGAATACTGCATCCACACTGTCAAGATAGAGTTTGCCATACCTCTACTATGCATCCTCTTCTGTATGTGCCATGATGATAAGGACTGGCCTTTTGTTTCTGAATTTCATTAGTTTCCAAGTTGATGGCATGCAAATATAGTCTAAAATGGATCTGAAAGGTCTTGCTTTAGACATGCTTCAGTTAGGAGGCCATGTTGAGGGGCTGAACAGGGAACCTAACTAGTTTTTGGCAGATGTATACATGAACTTGGTCTCTTGAGCATTTTTGAACTTCTCCCACTCCCCTTAACTCGTCACTCCTGTCTACCCTGGATCTTTTGTTAATAGACTCTGGCCTGGAATCAGGACTTCTAATAGCACTTTCTTTTTGTCTCCTTTTTTTAAGCCACATTCTAAATAATTTTTAAGTTAGGGACTGTCCATCATGTCTGAGGAAAAAAATGTCACAAAGAATGTTTCTATTCTATAGGTGTCCATTAGTCTTTGATCTGACTTCCTACTTGAGCTCCCCTTTGTTTAGCCCTCAAAGAACTGGCGTTAGAAATGTAGACTAAGAGCAGTGAGAATTTTCTCTCCTGCTATAATCATTAGAGAAGTAACAGGCAACAATGAAAAAGAGGTAGAAGTGGATGAGCTGGCCAGCTTCTTCTTTGTTTTTTGTGTGGAGATTGAGACGGGGAGATGGTAGTCAGGAGAAGCCCAAGGCTTGAATTCACGTTTTTATGTATCTATAGGCATATATTTATAAATGCCTTCTCCACTTCTTATCTCCACTAAAGAAAATGTGTACATATTCCTTCTATATACACTCCTCACATCAAAAGCACACATTTTATGTTCAATTTTGCTTATACGTGGATACTTCAAAAACGTCACGGAAAGATTCCTGTTATCTTTTAATTCTATTTTTCCACATTTTGAAGTACCCTTGTATACAAACGTTTTAGGAGGCTGTAACTTGCTAAAATTGTTGCTCTGAACGATTGCTTTATTATGGTATCCCATCTACAGACCCGTAAGAACAAAGAAAACATTATCCTAAAGTTCGTTTGTGTGCTTTGGTTTAGGCAGAACATGATTGCTAAAGTTCAGGTTTTGCTAGTCTTAGAGTATATTTCTCCAAAAGGGTTAATTTTACTGTACTCTGTGATCTTAAAATATGCTGTGTTTCCCAACTACTAGCAAATAATAGGGGATCAGTACATAGCTTTTACCACATCTGATCCTATTTACATCTGAGAACACTGTAAGCTTCTTAAAAATAAGTTCATTAGTCACACAGTATCACTCTTTGATTAAGCAAGAGGGGCACCTGCCCTGAGACCCATAATTTAGAGAATCCTGCTGTGGTCTTCCCCAGTTGCTCCCCTCCCCACAGAGTGAGGAATCCACAGGGCCAAGAACATACCTACCTAGATCTCTTCAGTGTATGCTTGGGTACCTGAGACCCCAGAATTCTCTGCTCACATGTTCTAAGTACACTTTCAGGGTCTCCATGGATCTTTTCCTTTGGGTCCATTCTTTTAAGGGCAGATCACATCTCTGATATGTACAATATACCTCTAGACCTGAGGGGTAGCCAGATAGCAGCTGTTTGTGAGGGTGAGTGGACATTACCCATATGGCCAGCCAAGGTGTCCACACTCGTGTGGGTGAGGCCCCTTTATGTGCAGGATGGAGCTGGGGATTGGAAGAGCAGGGAAGTTTGCTGAGGGCCAAGGACCTGGGCCTGCCTCTGTTTATGGCACTACTTTCCAGTACATAATCCTGAAGGAGTCTTGAGAATTCCAAATTTGAATCTGCTTACCTGGTCACTATGAAGGCATATACAAGGTAGGGTGATAGAATATGTTTTATTTAACAACATATTAGCTTAGTGCAAAATTGAATTATTTGGTCATGTGATACGTATTCATTTGTGTTCTTCACCCAGACCCACAAATCTGAGAGGTGGGCCTGCTGTTAAATGTTCCCTAATGCTTCTCTCCAATTACCCTAGTGCTTGGCACATGATGGATGCTAATAAATTAATTAAATTGGGAGCTGAGAATGCCCCACCATGGCAGAAGATCAGAAGATGAAAAGTATATACAGTCTCTGAATATTAGCCTTAGAATTTATAGTTCTCAGGAAATCTATTCAAAAGTGAACTTCAGAATGACAGGGGTAGAACTTCTGAAGGAGCATAAACTAAATGCAGGCATTCTCATTTGTTGTTTACAGGATTTTAATTTATCATTATGATTATGTCACATCTTCTGATAGCTTATAGATTATTAGTTTAAAACCAGGCTTTTACTCTTCATATAATGCTCAAGTTTGCCTAAGATGCTGGATTTTTTAGTCCCTATGTGGTTGACTATATTTAAATGGTGCCCAGATTATTCTTTTCAACAGGAAACAGCAACTCCCAATTTGTTTTGAGTATAACTTTGTGCTAGGCATTACATGTAGTGGTTAACATCCAGTTTCACATTTAGTCCCCACAGTAATTTTATGAGGTATGGGGATTTATTGTAATGTTAAAGATGTAAGAGCATAACATCGGAGTGGTTAGGCAATTTGCTTAAGACACAGAGCAAGTGAATTGGAAAAAAAATCAAATCTTTTATTTACTTCAAAAGTTGATTTCTAACAAATGTTAATGGTACTCTGCTTTGGAGTGAGATACAAATAATATGTTTTTTGCTATTTCTTCTACCTTTCTTTATCATGCATAGGAATTCAACCTTATTGATAGAAGAGAACTTGCACCACTCCAAGAACTGATTGAAAAACTCACCTCAAAGGACAGATAAAAGGATGCAGAGCTTTGCAAATTATTCCTCAAATGAAGCTGTGTGGAGTGTATTTAGGTTTTTATTGTACTTTGTTTTTATCTGGATTGTTTTTGTCTTAGGTTTGGGGGTCTGTTTGGATTCCTTTTTCTTTATTCTGAATATATGAACCATATTCTATTGCTAAAGGAAGCCAAGAACCATTCTCTGTACATTTGATAGCGGTAAATTTTGTCGTAGTGGCTGACATACAGTATTTTTTTTTAACTTGGTTTCGGTCACTTGCGGAGTTTTTTATATTGTGTGCTGAAAGAAAATGCTTATTGATTGAACTGCTGGTGGATGAGGTTCTGTGTTTTGTAAGTTGTGGCTCATTTTTGAAGTCCCCAAAAGACTTATGTTTTTAAGTGCCTTGACAGGCTCACTTCTAAGGTGCAGAGCACAGACATAGAACTGAACAGGGCTCAAAACTATATTAGGATTACTACCCAGGGCACTTACTGGTGCACGTTGTAAAATATCTATGATAAAAGCCATAGTTTACTTAAATCGGTGATCTCCAGCTTTTACTTCATTGAGGAAACATAATTTGTAAAGATGTGCATGTAGAACATAAAAAATTAATATTTCTTAATTATTTTTTATATTGATGGTAATATATTCTGTTCAACAAATACTTAAAGTTCTACAAGCTGGTCTTTTTCCATCTCTTGATATCTGTAATATTGAAACTTGAGGATGTTGAAATGTAATAGCCATTGCATTTTGGCTTCTTTCTTCATATTAACTGCACTGTTGGTGTAAAAATTCAGGTTATATATAGGATTGCCATCTTCAGAGGTGATGCTTAACTGTGAGGTTTCTTA
Organism: Galeopterus variegatus; assembly: GCF_000696425.1. NCBI lineage: Eukaryota > Metazoa > Chordata > Mammalia > Dermoptera > Cynocephalidae > Galeopterus > Galeopterus variegatus. Next base: position 19,443 of record NW_007729036.1, read on the forward strand.
GCAATTGCCAAATGAGCCATAAGTCTGCAGAATCTCCTACTTCGAAGAGGAGGGGATAGGAGTGTGTGTTTGGTTGGGGGGGAGGGGTTAGTTTGTATCAGAATTTAGGGATGGGATTAAGTATGGGGAGTCAAGTTTTAAAAAGTCCTGTCTTCAAACCCTTGAAGAGAATGGCATGAAGATTTTAATTATAAACAAAGTCTTAGAGACTTCCTTTTAGGAATCAACTTCCATGAGAAGTTAAAAATAAATTATTAATTTTTGGTACAGACATTAAACATGGAATTTGAGACCTGTTTGAGGAAATTGATCACTTTTTAGTATTTCCATTCAGTGAATGGAGCTGGTCTTTGCCTATCATTTTACAATGATACATACGGTATGTTCTTTGCTTATTATAGGCCCAATTTGAAGCATTCTGACTTCTGATTTTTCCACTGCGAAAGGAAATCTTTTTCTTTGCAGTGATATCAAATAGTGAAAATGCTAATTCAGTAGTTATTAACTTTAAAATTTTATTTGCTGTGATTTTCTAGTGAGTTATTACCGTAAGTTCAGAAAATTAGTATTTAGAATAATTATTTTTTTTTTGCTTCAGTTTTATTCTGTAGAAATACCCTTTTCAGAGTTCCAGTTTTAATTTTGTCATTTCTGGTAAGTCTGCTTCCTTCAGTTAGATATATCCTCCCTTCAGTTAGAAACGTGTTCTTTTTCTTGTAGAATAGAAATGCTTGCTCTGAAATTATATAGATTAAAAACATTTAATAGAAAAGAATATAAAGTGAAGTCAATTTGTTTTTGCCATTAACAGGTAGAGCAGTGATATAATTTAATGCCATTATAATTATCACTAGGAACTGCCTTTTTCTCCATTTCATTTCTACCAACTGCCAACAGAAGTAACAGGAGAGTCTGACAGAGGCAAATGTATTGGACATTATTGGTAAAGCTTATTTATAAACTGCAGTGAGAGCTAGCTGATTTCCTTAAAATAATTTCTTAGTATCCAAATAGATAATATCAACCTCTGCGGGTTGATTCAGAAGTAAAATTTGATGCCGTGTTAAGTGGTTTTGAGTCCTGTCTATATGGGAAAATGAAGCACACAATTACTCAAATAGTCTTCCATTCTGCATTTGACTTCATATCAACCTAGTAACAAAAGGGTTGCAATAGCCAACTGTAGAGAAAATAGTGAAAAGTTGTTCTTGCTCTTTTAAGCCTTAAACAGTAGTACACTATAAAAATAGAAAAATTTTTCTATAATGTTTAGTAGTATGACCTATCTTACCACTGTATGTATATAGGAGTTTCTTTTCACTGTGTCAGAATCTCAGGTGCCTGCTTCTGAGTATTCCTTTAATCAGAGTTATTGGGAAGTAAGGAGATATGTATGTGTATGTATAGGGTAACAAAGTATAGAAGTTCTCCTGGGGAGAGGCCTGGCATTGTACATGGTGTTATACGGCTACAAGTAAGGAAACACTCGCCAGAGTATATGAGAAAGAACCGATATAATAAAAAGTTGCTTTGATTTGGTTGGTTCCCATGAGAGTAAGATGACTATAAAATAAGAATCAAACTTTGGTTTTGTAGCAGAGCTTGCTTATAAATATCTATTGGATTCTTTTTCAATTTCTTTAATTTATAAATAACTGAGATAATTATTTCCCCCCCTCTTCTGAATATACATAGATATAAAGCAGAAGCTGCTTTTCTTATACTTTGATAAAAGCATCCCATAACATATAAAGTAGTAAGTTAACATAGTATTATCATCACTCACAATGCTTTGGTTAAATGTTGATATGAAGTAAGTTTTAGGAATTATTTTAAATGATGGAGTAGTGGTGGAGAGAAATAAAAGAAAGAGAGAAAATCTTTTAGTTGGCAGTAGATGGTGCTACTGGCTTTTACTTGCTGACTTGATTATTCCCTTTCCCGTAAAAACCACAGAATTAGACAGCACTAAAACAGTAAGGATGTGTTAGTTAGCTGATGGAGGCTTTGGAGGTCAATTTATCTTAAATTGAAAGATTTTACATTGTGTCTCTTTCTACCTTCCCTCTTTTAGTCATTTGTAAATTCTAAACGGTCAGCATAAAATATTAATTAGGTAGGAGGAGATATGTTTTGTGTATAATATAAATCAGACCGAGTTACTGTCTGGCTTATCAGGATGGATAAAGCACTACAATCTGTTATCAGGAAATAGAGATCATGTGGATATTTATATTTTACGTATGTAGTCACCAGACTCCATTTTATACATTAGCATTTTCCTTGCTTATGGGAAAATAGCAAATGATAGATTTCTTTTATACCTTTGTCTACACCCTCTCTGAGAGAGGTTTTGATAACCACTGAAATGGTAGAATATGTGAGATACAAATATTAAGTTGCAGAACTTTCTTTTAAAATGAATGTATCATACCTTATCATCCAAACAAGAATTGATCTTCGGAGTGGTTCCCTTGGGAGTACTACTTATGCCAGCTATGCTGAAAAAGTATAATTGTTTTTGGAATTCTTTTAGAGATGCCATGAAAATCAGTTGTGACTATGCAAGAAAATCAGTTTCATCATTTCAGTTTAACAAAAACTTTTATGGCAGCTTAATGTGACCTGTCTTAATCACCAAACCAACTCTAATAACTTGACTGTTCTCTGAGAAGTAAAACATTAGGGAATTTCAAAAGAATGTGCCATAGACTGAATTTGCAGAAGAGAATGTTTTAAGCATCGGTAGCATCAATGAATAAAGGAATAGTTTCCTGATGTCACTGTTTGAAGTGGACAGTATCATTATCATTTGGATGTGTAGGTTTAATTTTTTAAAATTCATTTTAATTACTTTACAGTTAAATATAATAATAATTTTAAAAACCAATGTTTTTCTCTAGAACTTGTTTTCTGTTTTTTGTTCCTTTTCCAGAAAACTTTTGAATTCTATCTTGACTACTATAGGACAGTTTTGATTGAACAGATAATATGGAAAAAATGGACCCAATATTTAAGATAAAAGTAGTTTAAGAAAACAATAGCCTTTACCTCCATCCTTTTTTAAAAAGAAAACAAAACATGTTTTTACTCAAATGAATAATTTGACTTTAATTGAACATGAGATTATTGTACAATGAAATTTGCAGTAAGTTTTATATATTAATTATGCTGAATTTTAAGCCTACATATTACAAATAAAATACTTAAAATTGTATAATTGTTTCATATATCATTTATAGCTTTAAATTTTGAATGTTTTTGGAAAAGATGGGACTAAAAGTATATTTATGGTTTGGAAATGTGACTGCATACCAATTAAAACCTTACCTTATTTTTACACTTATCTGGGATATTATGGAATATACCAGTTCTTAGAAACACAGATCTATGCTTTAAGGACCACTCCTAAAATAATTTAAATACCAGAATTTTGTTATAATGTTAAGATTTACCTTAGGAATCACAGTTGTTCAGCTATCAGCTTGTGTATGAGATAATGAATGTTTAGCAGAAAGCCACCTCAAGGGCCGACCCCGTGGTGCACTCGGGAGAGTGCGGCGCTGGGAGTGCAGCAGTGCTCCTGCCGCGGGTTCGGATCCTTTATAGGGATGGCTGGTGTGCTTACTGGCTGAGTGCGGTGGTACGGCCGGTCACAAAAAAAAAAAAAAAAAAAAAAGCCATCTCAAGATTTAATAGAAAAGTTTAATTTGAAGATGTAACAAATATTCTGGCTGAAGATGATTTGAATTTTTTTTTTTGGTGGCTGGCCAGTACAGGGATGTGAACCCTTGACCTTGGTGTTACCAAAACCATGCTCTAATCAAACTGAGCTAAGTGGACAGCCCCTATTTTGAATTTTTAAGGCTTTCCTAATAAGCTAATCACAGAGAAGAATTCATCTTGAAGGTACAAAATTGTGTTTCATGTCTGCCACTCGTAGCCGAACCAATTCACATTTTGACAAAAGAGAAAATATGGATTAAATTATTGGGTACTCTCAGTTTTACAAGTGTAATAATGCAAGTTTTTTTTTCTGCATATAGTACTATACAACAGAAAACTTTGGACTACAATTCTCAGAGATAGATAGTAAAGTCACTGGCCTTTTTCAGCTGTATTTACCCCCACCCTTCAATCTCCCTTGTGCATGCACTCTGCGCCCACCCATGCATGTGCACACGCACATACACACACTTGAAAACAAAACAATTAGGTTGATTTTTCAGGTCTTTGTTGGTGGTTCTGAAGTACTACTGTCAATACACAGGTTTCAGTTCGTTTTGGTTGGCATGTTTCTTTAAATTACATCTCTGAAGCTGAGATTATTAGTGATATAAAAAACTTTATTAATATTTAATTTATCTTTCATATATTATTAATATCAAATTCTTATAGGTGAGTGTTTCTTAAAGTTTTGCACAAGTTTTCATTTTTACTTTGTTTCTGAAATAGTTAATTATGCAGGCTGTAAAATAGATTAGTACATTTTCATTTTAAGAACACTTTTCTCCTTAAATTGTTCTGCAGAAATGACTGGTTTTAGGGAAAATAGTTTACAGCCACTAAATTGTATTTGTTATTTTTGTACATGTATAACTAGGGTGGTGAGAGCACTAATCTTGTAAACACTTACTTTATTTTTATTTGAATTTTTCCTATACATTTAAGTTATTACTTAAAATTACCACTAGGAACAGTCTCATGAAATTTAGATGGAGAAAGAATTGAGAACACTTAAAATATGAATGGAAATCATTTCTGAAGACAAAAGCAGAGGAATACTGCCAGTGCCAAGTGATGGAAGCATAAGGGCAGCATTCACACTGTGCAGGTATTGAATAGCATGCATGAAGACAGGGATCTGCTCTCATGGAGATAGTTTCTCTCTATATGAAAGTAGCTGGAAGGGGAAAAATGGTGTAAAATATGAAATGCAACATGGGTACTATATTATTGTAAGCTGTGCGAAGATTATGCAAATTGTAGGTGTTAGTGATCCAAGTTTAATTGCTTCATCATTTTTATTTTAAAAGGGGATACTGAATGTCAGAAAATCTGTAATATGTTTTATTTGAAAGATGTAAATAATGTATAGAGACTTGTATGTGATGGGATGGGAAATATTTAAATTCTAGGTTTTGGTTTTTTAAAGGAAAAAACTGAATGTTTATAAGCAGAAATTAATAAATAGTTATGTTTGGCCATGAATCCTGATTTGCATTTTGCTTATAGGTATCCCCACACTGAACACATTCCAAAGGAAATATTGAAGGTATATGGAATATTGCTGAATATTTAAAATTTGTTAGGCATTATTTTCTGTAATGTTCACAGCAACCCTGGAAGTTAGAATCTCAGTGTCTTACATACCAGAAAAAAAAACTAAAGCTCAGAAATTGTACAAGTCATTGATTTGGACTAGCATTTAAAAACCCTAACATGCCTGAAATTGAAGCCAATGTTTTTGTTTATTTTCTTTAATATACACTATTACAGTGAGGACAGTTAGCAAAATAATGAGTTAATTATTTACTGACCTTTCCATCAAGCTATTATCCAATATTTAGTCTTTCTTAAAGATCATTAGGAATATTAATAAACAATGTTTTAGAATCATTGACCCTGATGCGTAATTTCACAAAGGAAATGTGTAGTTTAGAGTATTCTCAGAGATATTTAGAAAGATTTATGTTAGAGCCATTTATGTTTGGACCTTCAGGTTGAGAATATTTTGATGGTAGTAGCCAGAGTTGCCCAAAATCACTGTGGTATTTGAGGAAAAGACTGAGTTGAAATGCCAGTCCATGCCAATGAGGACTGTGCTTTATGCTTTAAAGACACCTTATTTTACAAATACAGTATTTATAAAGCGTCTACTATGTGTAAAGAAATATACACATACATACAGTAAAATTAACTACCTTTTGATAATTAGGTTCATTTTAAGTATATTGTACTAAATGTAAATTGTTAATTGCTTGTATAATGTCTGGAATGACACATTTTGGCAATACAAGGTTCTAAATTGTTCCTTTAAGGCTTAACCAACCATGTTTAATAGAAATTTTACCAAAAGATTGTACATGCTCCTGTTTTAAATAGCATAATGAGTACAGCGTCACATTTTCTTGATGATCTCAGTTCACCTTTGCAAGCGTGCAGCAAAACATAGCTTCCTTTGCTAAGCTATATGCATCTGATGGCTTCTGTGTTCCTCTAGTATGTTATTTTGCGTTCATATTTCAGATTTCTTGGAAGCACCCTGACTCCTCACTTCTTTTATGATGGCTTCTGTATCTCACTATTTTCTAAGCAGTAACAAAGGTTGCAAGGGGAAATTTGTAATTAAGCTTATTAAGTTGATAAACATCATTTTACAGAAGTGGTTGGTGTAGACAAATGCATGGCCTCTGTAACCACTACTTACCAGTGCCTCTTATTTTCTCCACCTTTGTTCTCATTTTCTGAGTTGGGTTAGATTTTCTTTTTTTTTATAAAGAAAACAAAATTTATTGCTTGCAGTTTCAGAGGCTGGTTAGTCCAAAGTCCAGGGAACACTTATGGTGAGTGAGGGCCTTCTTGTTGGTGACTTCAGTGATGCAGGGTATCACATTGCTAAGTGGTGGAGCAGAGAGAGACCGACTTGTCATGTGCTCTTCTTTTAAAGCCCTCAGATTCACGGCAACATGGATGGACTTAGAAAATTGATATTAAGTGAAATAAGTCAGGCACAGAAAGAGAAATATCACATGTTCTCACTTATTTGTGGGAGCTAAAAATAAATGAATAAACGGGGGGGGGGAGGGCAGGGAAGAAGACAACAATCACAATTCCTTGAACTTGTTAAGACAAGTGAACAGATATGATATTGAAGGGTGGGAGGGATATATTGATATATTTTATCAATATACAATATAGTTGATTTTGTATCCCTTTACCAATTCGTCCCTAGTAAAGGGATACAAAATCAACTATATTGTATATTGATAAAATAAAATTAAAAAAAAATCCCTCAGAACCACGCTTCTGACCATCATTATTAATCCATCTACTATGGCATGGTCCTACAATCTAATCACCTCTTCAAGGTCCCACCTTTCAATTACCATAATAGGATTTTCCATCCTCAACAGTTACAGTAGGAATTAAACTTGTATGAGGTTGGGAGGGAGATCCAATCTACAGCATTCTGCCCTGACTCCTCCCCAAACTCATGTCTTTTTCATGCACACATAACATTCATTTCATCCTCAAAGTCTTAACTTGTTTCAACTCAAAAGTCCAAAGTTCAAAGTTCCATCTATGAAATCAAAACATGTTAAGTACTTCAAGATACGATGGTGGGACAAGCATAGGGTACATATTCCCATTCCAAAAGGGAGAAATAAGTCAAAAGAAAGGGGTAACAACAGGTCCTAAACAAATCCAAAACCCAGCATGGCAGGCATCAAATCTTACAGCTGGTGCATCATGTACCTTGACTCCATGTTCAACATCGTCTGCATGCTGGTGTTGGGGTTGGGTCCCCAAGTCCTTGGGCAGCTCCGCTTCTATAGTTTTCCTGGTCTCCAGCAAGGAGCTTTAATTCTCCTAGGCTGGTGCTGCATGCTGGTAGCTCCCACAATTCTGGGGTCTCCATGGTGGTCCCACTTTCACAGCTCCACTGGGCATGGCACTGACGGTGCTGCAACTCCAACCCCATGTTTCCGCTGGGCATTGCTGTAGTGAAGGCTGTATGTGGTGACTCTGCCTCTGTGACAGCTTTCTCCTGGGACCCAAGGCTTTTCTATATATCCTTTGAAATCGGATTGGAGGCTCCCAAACCTCCACAGATCTGGCATTCTGTGAGCCTGCAGACCTAACACCATGATGCTGCCAAGGCTTCTGGCTTGAATTTTTCAAAGCTGTGGGTCCAGCCACACCCGGGGCCAGTTTAGCCACAGCTGGTTGCTGGGGCCAGAAGCAGCTTCTTGAGGTGGCCCTGGGCAGCAAGGGCCGTGGGCCTTGGGCCTGTTACCTGAGACCATTCTGTCTCCCTAGACCTCTGGGCCTGAAATCTAGTGTTTTCTTAATCAACCTGTATGTTATCAGTCAGGATCCTATCTCATTCTTGCCATTTCATGTTTTTTCCCCTTAAGCTTGGATGTGGAATGTTGATACCTAATAGCTTCCCCAGCACCTGTTCCCCAAACTGGTCCTTGCCATACCCAATCCACTTAAATGATCTTGCTGCTAATCACTATGGGACAAATAAGTTATATACATAAAATAATAGCATAACAGAATAATACAGGGAAGTTACAAAGAAAGAATGATTCTTGCTGTTTTAACCCTAGAGTTCCCCATGGAAGCACATTTTAATTTCTGCTTTTTTTTTTTTGGCTGCTCGACAGTACATGGAGAACCTTGAACCTTGGTATTATCAGCACCACATTCTAACCAACCGAGTTAACCAGCCAGCCCTAATTTCTGCTCTTTATTTCTGAGTATAGTCATAATTTCTTCCTCTTCTGGCTTCACCTTTAGATGAATTTCAGGTCTGATGATAATTGCAAGGTAAAAGAATAGCAGGGCCTTTAGTTTCTGTAGATAATCTGGATAACTTCCATGCTGGGTAATACCGGGTTTACTAGGTCTTTACCCTGACTAAAAACGAATGCCTCTGGGCATTTCTACACTGCATTTGGCCCCAGCTAGATGAGTCTTCTAGCACAGTACACCGCATATAAGCAGGCGTTCAAAAATTCAACATACATTTAACCATGTGCCAGGTGCTGGGCATGCAAAGTTAAGCCATTGTCATGCTGAACAGAAAGCCAGTGTGGTAACTCCTACACAGCACAGATGGGCATCCAAATCAAATGGAGAAGGGTATGGGAGATCAGGAAAGGCTTCCTGAGGGTGGCACCAGACACCTAAATTCCCATGCAAGTTCCACTTACTGACTGACACTTGGGACAAGTAGCCTCTCACTGCCTGCTTCCTTACTGGTAAATGGGGCTAATGATGAAATCTCCAGCACTGGATTGCTACTTAATTCATGAAAAGCACTTAGAGCAGTGTCTGGACAGTACATTTCCTCAGGGTGTCACTGCCTGATGGTCTTCTTCCAACTCAAAAATACAAGGTAATCAGTTTGATTTTTCTACCATGCAGTGCCTCTCCCCAAGTAGCTGAAAGTTTTAAGTCCAAGTCATTCCTCCAGACGCTTCTGTTCATCTCCACTAGCCACACTGGACAAGCGAGTTCTCCAAAGCCCGGCCCAGCCCATTCCAGGTGAAGAAGGCAAGTGACGCCCTCTGCACTGCGGCGCCATCGGGCCTCCGGCGTCCGCCCTTGGTTCCCACCCTATACCGGAACCTCCTCGCCCGCCCCGCGCCGTCGCGCACGCGCGGCTCCACCCCCGTCTCCCGCGTGACCCGACGTGCCAAGCGCGCACGCAGGGGCCGGTGCAAGAGGCGGCCGAGGGCCGAGTGGCCGAGGAGGGATCACTGGCGGGCGGGGCCACACCAGAGGTCCGCCCCCGCCAGCGGTTGCCTTCGCGCGCCAAAATCAAAACCGGACAGCCGGCGGAGGGTGAGTCTACGAGCCGCAGTCAGGTTAAGTTCGGCGGCGGCGCTAGCACCTGTGGCCACCTCCAGCCTTCCCTGCCCGACGCGCCGTCACAAGGCTAGGATGGCCACCCCACCCAAGAGAAGCTGCCAGTCCCCCACGACCAGCACTGATGGGTCTCGCATCAAGAAAATCTCCATCGAAGGGAATATCGGTAGGGAGTCCAGAGAAATGTTGGGTCCAAAGCAGGGGGAGTCACGGCGGCGGCTGAAGCTCCCCTTCGCGGCGTCTCTGCTGCTCCTCAGGAGGGCTTTTCCTCCGGTCTGCCGTGTTTGCGCGGCCTCGGCTTCGCTTCCCGCCCAAAGCATCCTTCCCTGCCCTCCCCGCTTCCCTCCCGCGCAGCGAGGGTGGCGGCGGCCCGCGGGGTCACTGAGCGCCAGGCCTGCGGGCTTAGTGAGGCGGGATCTGGCCACTGCACCCTCCTTGTTGGGAACTCTCAAAGGGAAGGGTTTTTTGGGGGAAGGGGTGTCAGATTTCTTGAAGTGTAATATGCATACGTTAAATTCACCCTTTTTGGATGTACTCTTCTGTGCGGTTTGACAAACAATGCATTTTTACTACCACCACGATCAAGATAGAGAACATATCCATTACCTTAAAAAGTTCCTTTATGTTCCTTTGTTGTCATCCCCCTCCTCCTTCCTGTCCTCTGGCAACAGCTGATCTAATTTCTTTCCATGCAAGTTTTGCCTTTTCCAGAATGTCATATAAATGGAATCAAAGAATATACCTTTACGTCTTGCTTCCTTTATTTAGTATAATGCTTTTGAGATTCATGTCACTTGTGTCTGTAGTTTGTTGCATTTTATGCTGAATAGTGTCTGTAGTTTGTTGCATTTTATGCTGAATAGTATTCCATTGTATGAATATACCACAGTTTATTCCCCAGTTGGGGACATTTGGGTTGTTTCCAGTTTTTAACAATTATTAATAAAACTGCTATAAACATTCGAGTAAAAGGAAAGAGGTTTTTAATGATCTTAATAGTACGGAGTTCCTTTCCCCCTTCCGCATATCCAAGTGAACATTGGGTTATGATTCAAAGACCACCAACCTTTCTATTCTTAACCCAGATGGGGGCAGACCACACCATGCAAGTCATTTTGCAAGATACATATGAACTTGCAGTTTTTCTTTATTTCCTACCACAGGAAACCCTTGACACTTCCTGTTTTGATAGAATTTTTTTCTTTTGATTCCAGGTTGTGTACTGGCCATTTATGCACACAGCAGACTTTTAAAAAATTCTTACCATATTGAAAGCACTGTACCTTGAAAAAGAAAGGGCAAACAGATGGAAAAAATGGGAAAAAAGCTGAACACACCCATGAAAAGAACTCCTTATTTCATTGCTCCAGTATTAAGTCACCAGTGGAAAAGACCAGTATAATAGACTCCCATGTCCTCTTAGCAGTATAAGTTCTTTGAGGGTGCATAGTATAAGTCCTCACAGCTACTTACTGAATAAAGAAGACCGTATGTAAAGACAGGAGAAAATAGTTGAACAAAGCCATCTTAAAAGTAAATTTGAATGGATTACCTCTCAGATCAGTACCATAATGGATTAATCCCCTTTCCTCTCTCACATCCAGTTAGACAACATATATCTAGAAACCTACTTTCTCCTAAGCATTTTTAATTTTAGCACCTAAAATAATTTCCTAATATGTCACCCCATCTCCAGCTTCTCTTAACTACTTCCAGTGTATTCTTTCTATATGCAGATGTTGTGTTATCCCCTGTTTAATGTTCTTCATTGACTTCCCCATTACCTACACTGAAAGGAGTTGTAAACTGATGGCCTGCATTTGCATGATATTGGCTCACATAGATTTGAACAAAAGTTTTTTTTAATGCTAGCATTTAAAAATTTTGAGATTTCTCATAAACATCTAGATTCATGGTTTCTTTTTTTTTTTTTTTTCCCGTGATTGGTAAGGGGATCGCAACCCATGGCTTGGTGTCGCCCGCACCGCGCTCAGCCAGCGAGCGCACCGGCCATCCCTATATAGGATCCGAACCTGCGGAGCGCCGCTGCGCTCCCAGCACCGCACTCTCCCGAGTGAGCCACGGGGTCGGCCCCCGGTTCATGGTTTCTTTTGAAAAATATGAAGATCTGGTAACAATGGGCCCACATTTCTGTACAACAGCAATTGATATCTAGCTGGAACATGTAACATGTTCCTCACCATTGATTGTCTCTCCAAAACTGAGGCTTTGTCAATTGCTGTTTACTATTGCTCTTGCACCATTGTTCGTGTCCCCTCTACCTTACTCACCACATCCAAGCTATAAATGTACAAATTGTTATCTGTGTGTAGAAGATTGTTGTACAATTCCTCTGTTCTTCCCAGAATGTGAACTTTACCTGTCATTTTAGTTTTATACTCATGTAACCCATGTTTCTGTGTTACTAAAGCACTCCCTTATGGTAGATTTATGTAGGATTTACCTGCTTCTCGTCTTAATAGTCTGTTCAGAATGACTTTCAGCACCATAATGCCTCCTTAGCATTAGGAATTCTGTTGGTTCCTATGACTTTTAAAAGTATTAACATCAGTGTCCTTAGTTTTTGTTGTCCTTTGCATTCAGGGATATTAATTTATTAATAATATTTTCTAGCACCTGCTTTCCCCCAGAGATTTAAAGAGATAGCTAATAGTCTGATTGGGAAATACAGCTAACTGTTGTTACTCTGCTTGAGCTGAGTATAGCTATTATTATTCCTAAAATTTGAAAGTATGACCACATGAACTTTTTCTGCTTATAAGCAGTGTCAGAAGAAATTTGATTGCTCTAGCTAGCCTTAAGTGCTTTCAGACTCTGATGCCTGATTTTTTACCATGTTCTTTGGGTGTTCTTTCTGAACATCATGTTCTCCTTTCCCTCTTCCATCAAGCTCAGTGAATGTGTGGTGATCATTTTATATGCTTCCACTTAGCACTCTTCTAAATGCCTTATAGTCCCTAATCTTATCTTCGCTGCACAAAATTTTGGTCACCAATGTTTTTCTCATGATTAAATGTATTAGTCATCCAGTTTATCCTTAAAAGTTTTTCTCCTCTCTGGGTAGAATATGACTTTCGTATTTTGCTTCTCAACTGTTCTCTCTATCACCTTATTTAACTCCCCAACTCCGCTTTTTTTTAAGCTTTGAGTGTGATCCTTTACAGTTCTTCCATTATTGAGTGTACCCTGTAACACTTCCAGTTTTTTCTTCTTTTCTGTTGCCCTATATAATAATGTGCTAGGTTTGAATATAGTTCTGCAAGTCAACGGTAAGTTCTTTTTGTCCTCTTTGGGTCCAGTTTATAAGGAAGAGGATGCTTTGCTTCTAAGTGTATTTGTTTTTTATATGTTCATCTGTGGTGTTGGGTGGGGTGTGGGGGAAAGGGAGAGAACATTATGTTGACCAGAGATGTCTAATATAGCCACATTTGGTGACTTCAGATATAAAGGGCGTGGTGTTCATTAGGAGTATTGCTACACCAGGTTAGATTCTAGGTCAAGACTGTCCCTACTATTAAATGTGATGTATTACTTGGTAATTTTAAAATAGTGAACACAATATGTCCTGTTTATACATGAACTGTCCCCCGCGCCCCCCGCTAGCTCAGAAACGAGTGAATGATCAGGGAAAAATAAGGTATAAACATTTTTTTTTAAGGGTTTGGTTCAGTGCATAGTGCATAGAACCATGAAAGAGAAGTTGTGAGAACATGTCTGTTGCTTGTAGGAAGTGCTCTGCAAAAATGTGTTTATAATTTCTGTTAGCCATAGTGTCTATTAATGTCATATAGTAATAATCATACTATTTCCCATTCTAAAACTCTAGGCATTGGATGCATCTTCATATTGATTTAATAGTTACTTGGCTGTTTCCTAATTGGTTTCAAATAGAAGACAACTGAGCTTGTTTGTAGACTGATAGAATGGAGCTAGTAGAGAGAAAATTTTTGAAAATGCAAGAACCTGCAATGATGGTCACTGTAGTGATAGTTTGCTTATTGTCACAACAGTTTCCATGAGGAGAGTACTATTATTATTATCCCCATTGTATTAACGAGGAGACAGTCTGAGAGGTTCAGAGACTTGTTCAAAATCATGCACCTAGGTAAGTGGGAGAATAGCCTTAACCACTTCCCAGAAAGTTCTCTCTCTAATTGCTTGGCTAAGGAAAGTGAGTCTAGGATTAGGATTTTTTTTTTTCTGCCATTAACATCTCTAGAATTCCACCAGATTTTTAATTCCTCTGTTCCTTGGCTTTGCTAAACTAAAAATAGCAACAAACAAATGTGCTTCACACAGGTAGTCAAGGAGCCTTTCAGTTTTGATTTTAAGAAAAATCTGTAGAGAAAGTTTAGGAAATTGAATGTTTTGGACTTTTTGTCTGCTATTGTAAATCTTGTAAAAACTGATGACTATTTCGCATTTTTTTTTTTTTTCTGACAAGTTTTCTTTGTCAATTTTACCTTTCCTCTCACAACAGCTGCAGGGAAGTCAACATTTGTGAATATCCTTAAACAAGTCTGCGAGGATTGGGAAGTAGTTCCTGAGCCTATTGCCAGATGGTGCAATGTTCAAAGTACTCAAGGTGAATTTGAGGTATGAAAATAAAATTTGAGTAAATAAAATAAAAACCTTTTGGTTTAGAGGAACAGTGATATTTAATCTCTTGGCTTTTCTGTTCCAATAAAACCTTCAAATGTAGCTTTCAGTCTATATCTTCATCTGGGCAGTAGTTATATGTGTATATACATAAACACTCATCAAGCTATGCATTTAAGATTTATGTACTTTATTGCATCTAAGTAAAGTTTTAAAAAGGTTTTTAAAAGTTAAATTAATAAATAAGTTTTAAAAAATCTAGTTGAAAATTAAATTCCTTGAGTGTATTTTTACATTTTGTTAAAAACAAGCAAACAAAAATAAAAAAAAAAATACCCAATAAGTGAGTTTTATTATTTTACCTTTCAAGCCTTTTATCTTAGAGAAAACCATTTATCTCTCATTTCTTTGTACTTTCATTTTTGCCAGATTTTCACTCTGGACACAAGTTTCAATTTCCCAGCACTTTTCCATTCTGCACTGCAAATGAGAAAGAAAGAATAACAGAGTTAAATTTCATTCTTTTATAGCAACCTTTTTGGTTGTGTGTGTGAGATTGCTAAGATTATAATTTCTGGAAATCATAAAATAAAGCAGAAGCTTTAAAAATGGAAATGTGTGTTAGAGGAGGACAGACGATTGAAAGCAATGTCAATTTTATAAAGTTTAGCTGTTGGTAAGAGGAATTCTGAGAATAATAATTGAGTATTTAAAATGTAAATGACACATACAAGGAGGAATTGCTAGCAAACATACTCCATAGACTTTCAGGATATGTGGCTTTGAACCAAAAACATTTTCTCATGTGCCTTCTATTTGCAAAGCATAGTTAACTTTAGGCCTGGGGTCCACTTCATATACCATAATCCTTAGAATATCCACGACTAAATTTTAAAGGGACTTCCTTCCAATGTGGACCCCATTTTTTTAAGAAATTGATGTTTCATAACTGATTTTTGGAGGAAGACAGGGTTAGCCTTAAGCAGAATTTTGAAGTGAGTAAATTTATTTATCTGCCTCTTTTAACATTTTTTATTGACATATAACACGAGGGAACTTCAAATAGTTCATGGAAAGATTAATAATATTTTTCAATTCTATTTTTCCATGAACTTTTTGAAGTACACTCATGTATCTATAG
Source organism: Galeopterus variegatus (assembly GCF_000696425.1). Classification (NCBI taxonomy): domain Eukaryota; kingdom Metazoa; phylum Chordata; class Mammalia; order Dermoptera; family Cynocephalidae; genus Galeopterus; species Galeopterus variegatus. Next base: position 34,807 of record NW_007729036.1, read on the forward strand.
AAAAGTGTATGAAACCTGTTTTCAGTTTGAAGGACAATTTAAAGCTAACATCTTTGTAACCATTATCCAGGTCAAGAAATAGACCATTATTATCATTCCAGAATTCCATTTGTCCTTCTCTGATCACAGTATCTCCTTCCCTAGGGTAACGACTCTGTCATGGGTAATCGCTGATAACTCTTGTCATAATAATTTTCCTGCTTTCTAAAAATAATTTGACCATATGTAAACATATCTCTAAGAAGTATAATTTAGTTTTATCTGTTTTTGAATGTTATATAAATGGAATCATACTGTTTGGATTCCTTTTCTTCTTCTTTTATTTAATAATAAGTTTATGAAATTTGTCCATATTGTCATTTGCAGCTGTAGCTTGTTCATTTTCATTGCTATGTAGCATTCAGTTGTATTCATATATCACTATCTGTCCATTTTTATACCTTTCATTGATTTCTGAGTGGTTCCTAGTTTAGTCATTGCTCTGGAAATGAATTCTGATGGACACATGCAGGAATTTCTCTAGGAATAAGTAAACACTGGGTGGTAGGGTATGCTTATGATGCCTGTTTTCCAAAGTGGTTTGCCAATTTTCACTCCCCACAGTGTAATCAAGCTCTCATTAGTCCATGTCTTTACCAATATTTAGTATTGAGTGGCTTCCTAATTTTTGTATTCTGCTGAGTGTTTACTATCTTTTATGTTTTATTTCCCTGATTGCTAATGAGATTTCATTTTTTTTACCATATGTTTATTGGCCACTTGGATTTTTTTTGTGAAATTCCTGTTCAGGTCCTTTTGCCCATTTTCCTTTGGGTCATCTGTCTTCTCTCACCCTGCATTTTTACCTTCCAAAGTATGTCTAGTACCTCTGGCTTTTTAAAGCCTTTCCCTGAAGTGCCTACTCAAGTTTGCTTACTTTTGAAATGAGAGACTTGAGTTCTAAAAACACCTCTTTTTCCTCTCATTTCTGTAGTCAACTATCAATCAGGTTATTAAGGAGCAACCAATGTCCGAAATACAGAGGAGATTCTTTCACTGAGGAAGAATTAGACTAGATTGGACTAAGTGACCTCCATTTAAGGTTCATTCTTGCTTTAGTGTCATAGGCTTTTAACTCATATTAAATATTAATAAGTGGTCTGTTGACAAATTTGTCATTTGACTCTCAGCATGCCTCACATTAACCAAGGGCACAGAAACTGATGTAAAAACCAAAATGCCAAATTTTAATTTGCAGAAAGAAATGTAATTATTAGAGTCATTGAATTTAGATCAATCCATTCTGTTAGGCCAATAATTCTCAACCAGTGGAAGGAACTCAAGAATTTCAAGGATTTGGAGTGCTTTTCAAAATAATAAACAATTCTTTGGGGGTTCGAATATGTGGGATGCCTCCTAGATAAAAATTATTGCCCTAGTGAATCACTGTTAGTGTTGAGAATATATTGAACACTTCAGTTATGTTGCAGAGAAGAGGTTGGAAAACATTGTATTAATATACATGGGAAGACAATTTATAATAAGAAGGTTGTCTGTTGAACTTGGAATCAGCCAAGAGGAATTAGTTAGATTATGTTAATTACTGATCTCATCAGACTATGACACATAGATGCACCCATCTTTTAAGACTTTATATGGCTCCATGAATCTGATACTCAGATTTATGGGCTGGGACATTTTCTTTCAATGTACTAGAGTCAGGATGCCAAACTGGCCTTTCTTCATAATTAGCATGCAGATGATCCTGTTGTTGTTATTATTGTTATTGTTATTATTATTAGCATATTCTTTCATCAGACAGTTCACTGCAATCTTGTCATATCTCCATGATGTTACAATTTGATTGCCTTTGTTGGATTTTGATGTACAGTCTTGCAGGGTAGCTTTCTTTTTGTGTGTGTATTGAGGGCTACTATGTTAGTCCTTTGCACTTCTAGGCAGAGTTTCAAACAGTATGGGGATAGTATTTTGGAGATAAGATTTTGGAATGTGATAGGGCTTGGGAGTGGCTTTCCTGTATCTTTGGATATTTTCTTCTTTCTTTCTGGACCTTCACTAAACTTAAGAAGTGAGATTTTTCTTCCTTCATCCTGGAACTCTTCTTCCCTAGGTCCATCCCTGATCTATTTCTTGGGGTTATAGTATGAATCACCCACTATCCAAATCTCTGTTTTCTTAGAATGCTGTCAACAATGAGAAGTGTACTGTTTTTAGATCCAAACCTGACAAAGCCAGTCCTACTTTGGGTGTTATCCATTTGATCATACTTCTTGGCTATTGTGAAATTGGAAGAGTTGGGTTATTGGTATCTTTGATCTCATCCATTAGTAACCAAATGTGCACCTGCATGCTTGTTTGGTTTGGTTTGGTTTTAGCTTTTTTTTACCTGCCACCTAGTGGCTGAAACATTACTATACTGTTGATAAGCTACCACTAATTTTGACTAATTTATTGTGTGCATGTATCATTATTTATTTAATATAAATGCTTAATAATAGTGGAGTGATAACCTATTTGCTTAGTACTGTGGTAAACTTTGCAGTTAAATCTGTATTCTAAATTATTTCTTTAAAATAAATTTCTGAAAGTAGAATTAATTGGGCCCAAAAATACAGACTTTTTTTTTTTAAAGATGACTAGTAAGGGGATCTTAACACTTGACTTGGTGTTGTCAGCACCACGCTCTGCCAAGTGAGCTAACCAGCCATCCCTATAGGATCCAAACCCGTGGCCTTGGTGTTAACAGCACCACACACTCTCTCAAGTGAGCCACAGGCTGGCCACCACCTCACTTTTTAAAAAAATAAATACAGCTAAACTTCTTTCTAGAAATTTGTACTCAATGTAGTTTGACTCTGAGCTATTCACATTTTTTTTAATCTGGGTATTTTTCTGAGGGGAAAACCTGATAAAATGAACATTCAGTTTGGTAAAGGTGATGCAGAGTATTTTTTGGATAAATTTCTAATATGTATTTTATTCTTAACATTTATTTTGCATACAAAAAAATCCAGCAATTTTTCTCAAACGTTCCATGCATAGGATCACAAAAAATCATTTTTTATGTACTTAGGTTATACTGAAGAACCAGAAAATGAAACCCTAGCTTACTGTTAATTTTCTAATTTGGTACACTATTAAACTGAGAGATTAAAAACTAACTTCTTCAAAGCTATAAAATTTTATTACAGATTTTTGATTCAGTTTTAATTTATACTTTGGTATTTTTAGAACTAGCTGGTTATTATTATAATTAGGTGATAAGTCAGGATTGGTTCTCTAAGTTACTTTAATATAGTAGACTTTGAAATCGCTTTGGGAAAGAGAGATTATATTTACTGGGAAACTCAAATAAAAGGAGATGTATGGTCTTTTTTGGTTATTTCTAGTGTGTGTGATAAAAAAATGTAAAATTTACTGTCTCAGCCATTTTTAAGTGTTACAACTCAGTAGTGTTAAGTATATTTACATCATTGCGAAACAGATTTTTAGAACCTTTGCATGTTGCAAAACTAAAGCTCTATACCCATTAAAGAACAATGCCCTTTTGCCCCCTCTCTCCAGCCCCTGGTAACCACCATCCTACTGGCTACATGAATCTGACTACTTTAGATACCTCATATAAGCGGAATCATATAGTATTTGTCCTTTTGTGACTGGATTATTTCACTTAGCAAGTTCTTAAGGTTCATCCATATTATAGCACGTGACAGGATTACCTTCCTTTTTAAGGAGATGTGTGGTCTTTTAAAAAATATAAATACTTATTTAGAAATGAAAATGTACTTATTTTAATGGACATAAAAAGACTGGAAACTCAGATTTTAAAAATGGGAATTGCACTGAAAAAGAAAATATACATATATAGTTAAAATAAAAACACATTAATAAAAGACATTTTAAAAATATAGCTAATGAGTTGAGTCTAACATTCTATATTATCAAATGAATTGTTTTCATCTTCTACTTCACTGACGAATTATTCTAGTTTCAAAAAATTTCAAACTTCTACTCACTATATAAAAGCTCATTTAATTTTACTTATGTAGCCTATTTTTTTATCTCAGTATCATTCACAGGACATAGCAAATTGATCATAAGTACTTTTCAAATGAAACAAGTTGAACCAAATTTACATCTGATAGTTTTTATTAAATGTACCTGACAGATTTAAGATAACATCTGCTGCTATAATAAACCCTAAAATTTCAGTGGTTTAAGATAATAAAAGTTTATTTTTTAGAGAACAGTACAATTTGTTATTTGGTGGATGGCAAACCATACTGTGATTCAGAGACCCAGGTCCTTTCTACCTTGTGGCTTATCCAACCTCTAAGGCAGTGCTTTAAACTTCAGCGCTCATTAGAATCATCAGGAGGACTTGTTAAAACATATATTTGGGTACTACTTTCAGTTTCTGATTTAACAGGTCTTGGGTGGCCGGAAAATTTGCATTTCTAACAAGTTCCTAGGGGATGCTAATGCTGCTGTTATGGGGATCAGACTGAGAAACTGTGCTGGAACTAAAGTTGAGAACTACTCTAGGGACTTGGTGTCCTGTGCTTCTAGCTGGTGGACAAAAGAAGAATCATATTTGAGAGATTTTTATGGATCAAGCCTGGAAATGGTATACATTGCCTCTGCCCTACTTCCATTGCTAGAACTGAGTCGCATGTAAGAATATGAGGAAGGGGACTTAATCATCTCGGTTTTGCTAATCATGATGCATTTATTTATCCAACTTCTCTTTTTGAGCCTTTTAAGAAATTAAAATATCCATATTGATCATTAACTTTGGTTTTTGTTTCTTTTTGCATATTTAAAATAGGAACTGACAACGTCTCAGAAAAATGGTGGAAATGTTCTTCAGATGATGTACGAGAAACCTGAACGATGGTCTTTTACCTTTCAGTCATATGCCTGTCTCAGCCGAATACGAGCTCAGCTTGCCTCTCTCAGTGGCAAGCTCAAAGATGCAGAGAAACCTGTATTATTTTTTGAACGATCTGTGTATAGTGACAGGTATGTATAAATGGCTTATATGTGGCTGTTTGGAGTCTTGGCCTAGAAGTGGACTTTTTTTTTTTCTTCCTGTTTCCTGGGGATCGAAGTAATATGAGAGGCTGAGTTGGGGATTTGAGATGGAAAATGACATTCAGTACTCTCAGCAGTCTGGTACTAATGGCATTTGGGAAGTTCTAGCATTTATAATCTGTAGCTTACATTGAAACTGCAGGGAATATGGTGGCCATCTCGTTCAAATTTGCAGAGTTTTTTTTCCAGCCAACCCTTTTAAAATTCTCGTCTGCTCTGGTTAAATCTGGATATGTATCTTAGACTCTCACCTGGAGCAAGGAGATGAAAATCTCTAAGGGGATCTTAGTAAAAGGCGAAAGATTTATACGATCTGAAGAGAAACCAGAGTGTAAGGGGATCTTAGAATTGCCTTGCTCTTCCCAGGATTCTTTTGACCTCCAAAGTTAGCTCAGAGCAGAGATTCTCAAACTTATTGGTCTCAGGACCCCTTTCCATTCATAACAATTATTGAAAAGTCCAAAGAGCTTCATGTCTTACTGATATTTGTTATTAGAAATTAAGATTAAGAAATATAAAAAATTTATTAATTTATTTTAAATTAATAATAATAAACCCATTACATATTAACATAAATAACATACTTTTGACAAAAACAATTATATTTTTCAAAACAAAAAGTGAGAGAGTAGCATTTCTTTATATTTTTGTGAATCTTTTTAATGTCTAACAGTAGAAAACAGCTGGATTTTCATTTATACTTCTATATTCAGTCTGTTACGATATATTCTTTTGGTTGAAGTATAGTAAAAAAATAATCTGGCCTCTCACAGAACCTCTGGAAGGATCTTGAGGACTTAGAGGGATCCACACAACACTTTTTGAGAACTGCTGGCCAAGTACATATTTCCTATAGTTGACAAGATTCTTGTTTTTTCCTGCTGTTCGAGGCACTATCTGCCACAGGATTTAGGAGAATGTTTCGTGTCCATTTAATAGGTCCATTTTCACTTTTCAATTTCTTCATTTTTTTTTAAGTGATATGTGTTGATGAAGACTATCTTTCAGGTATATTTTTGCATCTAATTTGTATGAATCTGACTGCATGAATGAAATAGAGTGGACAATTTATCAAGACTGGCATGACTGGATGAATAACCAGTTTGGCCAAAGACTTGAATTGGATGGAATCATTTATCTTCGAGCCACTCCACAGGTGAGATCCAATAAAACTTTGTTTGCTCCTTTGAAAATTTAAAGTAATATTTAGAAATTTTTTCTGTGGTATGTAGTGAAGGCAATTTAGTTTAACTCCCCCACTCTCCAGCTCCCTACTCATAACAGTATAGATAGGAGCATTCTATATTCTCAGCAAACCAGAAGCACAGACTTAGCATGTTGCTCCTTTAGGTCCTTCTCTGCTCTTCTTCAGTTTTATCTTATTTTTCTTCATTATTTCTTTCTAACTTTTGTAGGCTCTCTTATTTATCACAAGTAAGGAACTTGCTCAAGCAGCTCTTAGAATATAGGCTTCATTAGCTTTAGGTATTTTAATTACTGTTGAATTAATTTCCAGTACCTATAGTAGGGCCTGGGTACATAGTAGGAGCTTGGTAAATATTTGCTGAATGAATGGCAAAGTTGATGGAGGTCCGTTTCAATAAGTCTTCTCTTATGGTTGGTTGTGACTTGGAATGAGTGGATATTGGTAGCTATAGTTGATAAGAGACTTAGAGGACCCATTTGGCATCGTCTTACTTGAAAATGTGCCTTTTGTGATAGTTTGTAGCATAGCTGTTCTATTTATATATGATATTATATAATGAATCCAGGAAGATCATAAAACTAACCAAAATAATAAGATTTTACATTTAAGAGAAGGTTTCGGGTTTTGGTGTTTGCTTTGTCATTATTTGTTTTTTCATTTCTATTTTTCCTTAAAATCACAAGTTAGGCTCTGATGAATATAAATGTCATAACTTCTAGCCTGAAATTAGATGAAAAACTGTGTTACTATTGAAGCTAAATTTTCAAAGAAACTAGGTTTTTTTATACCAACGGATGATTTTGTTCTGCTCTTGATATCAAGTAAGCCAGAGTTTAGGAATTATAATTATATTGAAATTCAGTTTTATTTTTGAAATTTTTTGTTTTTAATTACAAAAGTAGTAAATACAAATGTAAAAACAGAACACAAAGAATACTAATAATTTTATTCTGCTAGAAACATTTGTAGTCAATATCTTTAAACAAAGCCTATCACAAAACTATTTTATTTCATCAATATTTATGGTATCTTTTGATTAAAGGATTGTTTAATTATTGAAAAGAAATTTATAATAAACTTTGAAGCACAGTTTGTATGCTGCCATAGACTTATGCACGTCACTTAGGTTGAAGGTTCTTATTTGTTGGGATACATAGAGTTTCTGAAAGTCTGTGAACCCCTACAAATTATGCAAAATTTTGTATGTATGTGTATTTTCAAGGGAAACGGATCTAGAACCACACTGTCTAATGTGGCTATTTAAATTGAAGGCTATTAAAGTTAAATAAAAATTTAAAATTCAGTTCCTTGGTCACCATATATATTAGTCCGTTTGTGTTGCTTATAACAAAATACCTGGAACTGGATAATTTAGAAAGAAAAAGAAATTTATCGCTTACAGTTTCTGAGGCTAGGAAGTCCAAAGTCCATCTGGTGGTGGCAACAGTGACCCAGGGGTCTTACACTGCAAGATGGTAGAAGCAGAGAGAGCGAGCAAGATAGACTCTCCTCTTCTTTTTAAAGCCCTCAGTACCATACCCCTGACCACCGTTTTTAACCCATTCACTACAGCACTGGTCCTACATTTGAATCACCTCTTCAAGGCTCCACCTTTCAATTACCATAATAGGATTTCCCACCCTCTTAACAGTCACAGTGGAGGCTAAGTTTCTAATACATAAAACGTGGGGGACACAATTCAAGCTTCAGGGAGTTTTGCAAGGACATCGTTCAATTCACTACACCACACTAGCCATAATTCAAGTGCTGAAAAGCCACAGGTGGCTAGTGGCTACCTTATTTTATAATGCAGATATAGGACAGGTATAAAACATTCCAAAGTTCTTTTTGGCTGTGCTGGTCTAGAGTTTTCATCACATTAAGAATCACTGCCTTTAGTAGTTTTACATTAATTGAACATAAACATTCTATAATCAAATTTGGTTAAAAACAAAGTAGTATAAAAACACCTTGATAGATTGGCATATCTTTTAGCGGTCCTTTCTAAAAATTTTAGGTAGAAGTTTAGTGAACTTTTCCCCACCTTTTTACCAAACTTGTACTAGTTACTATTTTGTATATGGATACCAAAAATTTATAGGCCTACTTTGACTTATTTTTTTTTAAGTACTGCTTAGTTTAGAGCCACCGAATGGCTGAAAAGCATGAAGAGGGAAGAATAACTGTTTCAGCTTTCTAGAAGGAGTAAATAGAGATTTTGGCTAGCATAACTAGAGACAGTAGAAGAGAAAATTTAGATGGCAGCAGACAAGAATAATTGTTTCCTGCTTTTTTTTTTTTTACTCTTATTGCTTGCTTTTAGAAATGCTTAAATAGAATATATTTACGGGGAAGAAATGAAGAGCAAGGCATTCCTCTTGAATATTTAGAGAAGCTGCACTACAGACATGAAAGCTGGCTCCTACATAGAACACTGAAGTAAGACTTCCTTATTCTTATTTACTGTTCATTTTGAATACCATTATTGAATTTTAATTTAAAATTTGGAAGATGTGTGTATAGTCTGTTTTCTGTTGCTTATAACAGAATATCTGAAATTGGGTTATTTATAAAGAAATGAAATTTATTTCTTACAATATTGGAGACTGGAAAGTCCACGGTCCAGGGGATGCATCTCATGAGGTCCTTCTTCTTGGTGGAAACTCTCTACAGACTCCTGTGGTGGTCAGGGTGTCACATGGCAAGATGGTCAGAGCAAGAGAGCTAACCTTCTCGCTTGCTCTCCTTTTAAAGCCATCAGAACCATAACCATGACAACCCATTTAAACCATCAATCCATTCACTAGGGCACAGTCCTCGTGATACAGTCACCTCTTAAAGGCTTCACCTTCCACCACTACATTAGGGGTTAAGTTCCACCATGACTTGGGACATTCAAACCACAGCAGTGTGAGTAGCAACATGTAAAATTTTTTATTTTCAGTCATTTTATTTATTGGTATCTCCCAGGATTAGGTTTGGATTTTGATTCTCTTGATTGCAATAAGATCCTATTTCCTTGGAGTTTTTATAACTAGTGTACCTTACCAGTATTGGCAGCACAATATATGGAATTTCACTGTAAGTGATAAAGTAGGAAATATATCTGTGTATGTTATTTAAGTACTCTCTTTCAAATACAGGTTGAATTTTGGAATATTTGCATGTACTTACTGATTGAACATTTCTAATCCAAAATTCAGAATGCTTCAATGAGCATTTCCTTTAAGTATCACATTCATGCTCAAAAAGTTTCAGATTTTGGAGCATTTCAGATTTCAGATTTTCAGATTAGGGATGCTCCACCTGTAATGTATTTCAAATTTGTTTCTTAGATTATGACTTGGGAGGTAGTATAGCATAGCTGTTGAGAGCATAGACTTTGTCACTAGTCAGATCTTGGCTCAGGTGCAGTCTTACTTATTAGTGTGTGATCTTGGACAGGATCTGAGCCTCAGCATGACTTCTATGAGCTTTAGTTTTCTCATCTTTAAATGTAAAAATTCCTACTTTATTGTATATTTTTTGTTTTTGAGGAGAATTGTATGTCACACAATGCCTAGCTTTATATATTTTGTACCTGAGATTTTTAGTTATACATATGTGAAATCTAGGTCAGGAAGTGGGTGCTGCCAGATGAAGTACTTGTAGTGTAACTTTAATGTAGAATGATTGACAACATTTTGACTTTCCAGTGATATAAGAATGAGTTTTTAATGTTTCTCTTTTATTTATTGCTTTTCTGATTATTTTGTTCATCTCTCTTTTTAAACAGAACCAACTTTGATTATCTAAAAGAGGTGCCTATCTTAATATTGGATGTTAATGAAGACTTTAAAGACAAATATGAAAGTCTGGTTGAAAAGGTAGATTTAGACAAAGACTATAAACTAATATCTATTTTGTCTTATCTGAAAATGTGTACTAACTTGTGAAAAGAAAATTTTCTAACAGGAATGGTTGCATACAGTTACATTAAGAGACAGTCAAGAGCTTTAGAGGACTTTAGACTGTTTAGATTCTAATCCTGACTAAATTCTAGCTTTGTGGCCTGAGCTAAAATAAGAATCTTTTTTATTCTTTAGTTTCTTTATTTCTAAGATAGGGATAATTACAATAACAAATGTCCTTTCTCACTCCCTTCTTTACTATGTACCCCTTTTTGCCCCTTTTCCCCATACTACCAATTCTTAGATATTTTAATAATAAACTACTTGTGAAATTAAATTTATGTTTTTCAACTAAATTCAGTATGGAGGATATTTAAAGTTTTAGGATATGGATCTCATTCATTTTTACATTAGTTGAAGTTTTGAAATTAAGGGATTTTCGTTTTGAGTTTTCATTTCAGAGCATATCAAGGATGAATCGACATTGCCTAATCATTGAGTCATTGTCTTAGAGTTAATTTATCCCCCAGACAATTGAGAGTTGACCATATTCTGCTAAGTGAGTGCTGCCCATATTGATAAAGGGATTGGGAGAGAATCTATTGATGAACACTTGAGAGAGAATAGTAAGGGGAATTGTATAATGATTATTCATATACCCATGTTAGTTAAAGTATTAGTTCGTTTTCTGTTGCTTATAATAGAACAACCTGAAACTGGCTAATTTATAAGAAAATGAAATTTATTATAGTTTTGGAGGCTGGAAGTCTGAGGCCCAGGGGACGCATCTGGTGAGGGCCTTCTTGGGTGGGAACTCTACAGAGTCCTGTGGCAACCAGGTTATTACATGGTGAGAATGGCAAGAGTGGTTTCACCTACTCTTCTTATAAAGCCACCACTCCACTCCCATGATAACACAGAGCCCTCATAATCCAATCACCTCCTAAAGTCCCCACCTTTCAATACTGTCACAAACGGGGTATTAACTCCCAACATAAGCTCTGGAGGGAACAAATATTCAACGCATATGAGTTAACTTTCAATACTGAGGATCAATCTCCCAACATAAACTCTGGAGGGGACAAATATTCAACCCATGTGAATTAACTTAGTGATCTAAGGTATAAAGAAGAAACTAATTTTTTTTTTGTTTAGTTTTGAGAGAAATTTGATCTTTCCTTTCTCTTATCACAAAATATCTGCTATATACTGTAATAGGGACTTGACATTCATAGGGGATATATTTCAAGAATTTTGAAAATCTCAACATTTTACATAACTGCTATAGTATATAGTTGGTTTTCTCATGATGTAAAGTAAAGCATATCCGGAATATGCAAGTGATCTCTTCATACTATTAATGATGGCAAAAATATAGATAGAATTCACTTATAATACTATTAAATAAAATTAAGACAGCCATTGTGGTACTAACAGCCCCCATCAGTTTAACCGAATCTGTAAAACCTCTTTTTAATTGTATTTAACATTCTTTGTTTTGACTAAGAATCATTTTCATTATTATTTATTTTTACTTTTATAAATAATGCTAGCAGTCGGCTTTCTTTTTAAGGTATTTTTATAAGGCAATCATCTTTTTCTCTTCAGGAGAATTATTGTGTAGTCTAGAATATATAGAGAACAATAGGCAGCTTGCGTTGTGGTTTTGCCAGCTGGTTAGGTTCATTCACTACTTATATGACTTTCCCCACACATTGACATTACATAGTATATGATTCACATTTGTGGTTCAGAAACATTACAAATCTCTGTTACATGGCTGACCTTCAAAGTTGTATACACTATTGCAATTATTAAGGTAATCAGTGTTAAAGCTACACATGTCAGTGGCCTATTGTATTTAAGTAAACAGATTATAAAATTAGTGTTAGGCTCTTTTATAACTATCAATCTTAGATCCTATAATGATCTTTTAGGACATTCATCTTTTACTACTGAAGTATTTAACAATATTTCTTTGGAAAGTAAATGCTATATAGCAGTGTGATAGAGTTACTTAAACAAGGGTACTTCAAAAAGTTTGTGGAAAAGTAGAATTAAAAGATAATATGACTCCATGACCTTTTTAACGTACCCTTGTACAGTTGGGGTCTTCAACTGTTATATACTTTTAAATGAAGATGAATTAGATATCTCAAGTTAGTCAAGAAATTATATTAATATTTTTTTCCTCCCTTTAGGTCAAAGAATTTTTGAGTACTCTGTGATCTTGTTGAAGACGACAGGCAGCCAAATAGTTCCAGATACTTCAGCTTTGTGTATCTTCATAGGTCCATATTCATACAAGTCTCTCTAGAAAACCCATTTTTTAACTGTTTTTGTTCTAAGAAATATTTTTTTTAAATGAATTCTATGTAAAACTTTATAACCAATTTCTCTTTTCTGTTCTTTTCCTTTATTTTCTTTTTTCTTTTCTCTCTTTCTTTCTTGTTTATAAAACAAAGACATTTAATTATCTCTCACTATAGGAAGTCTGAAGATAGATGGTTCCAGAATCAGTATAGTGGCTAAACCACATTATAAAAGACCCAGCCTCTTTCTATCTTTCCCCTCTATTGTCTTCCTCAGCAAGTTGGCTTTTTTCCCTGGTACTTCTAACCTCGCCACTGACCAGTTTAACTGGAATCTTTAATGTTACATAGTAAATGGTAGTATGCCTGTGTAAATTGGTATTCTGATTAAAAGTTGAAAAGCGAAATTTAATGAATCCCTAGAATAAGGATTCTGAAGTTTTATTTTAAATGTTTTTTATCAAGTGCCTTACCTTCCACCTTAATTTGTGTTGAAGAAAAGACCAGGTTTAGTGTTGAATCACTTCACTGATATTTATTAATGTGTCTATAACACATTTGTAGAGGAGCAGATTAGGCTTTGTTCCCAGTTTGGTAATGGCATAACCTATCTTTATAAATCATTTAGTATTTTTCTACCTTTGTTTCTTCATCTGCGGTATGGCTGACACTTCTTTCATCCATTTACGTGGGATTCTGGAAGATTAATGAGGAAAAGGCTGAAAGTCATTCCATGAGTATAAAGATTTAGTTTACATGGAGCTTAAAATAGCTACCTGCTTTCTCTCTTCTCAGATCATTCTTTTAGAATGGAAAATTATTATTACAGTTAAAAAGGTTTGTTTAAACTATGATTGTCCTTAAATCATTTGACGTGGAAGTACAGTTTTCCCTAAATTTCTTCCCATTTTTATAGGTAATGTTAGTGGAGCAAAGGGAGGGGTAAGTTTTTCATTTTATCCTTTCTTGTTCCTGCACAGAGGATGAGCAATCTTTCTTCCTGTTTATACTTGATGAGAAGTCAAAAGAAAAACAAAGCTGAGGTGGATTATCTTCTTAATTAAGTTGTCTAGTCCTACCTCTTATTTCCTGCCTCATTCTACTTTTCCTATTGTCTGGATTAATTAGGTAGCTTGCTATTTTAAAGTTTAAATAAAAGTCATACATTCTACTATGAGAACATTATGATCACTCTGTACTTCATAGTTTGCTTTGCTTTGTAGGGTTTTGCCTTAAGATTTTTTCCCCTTCCACGGAAATTACTGATAAAAATGATTTTTCTTTGTATGGAATATATCATGAAAGCATTATCACTTTTTGTAAACTAGGAAATAAAATAAATAAAGACCGGAGAGTAGAAAGTTTTCATTACGAAGCCATGCTTAACTACTTATTTCTAAGCTACTTATGTGAATAGTTGTAAAAATCTGCATGGGTTCATCTTAGATCTGTACATAATTAAAGAGATTTGTTTTCCCCTAGCTTGTTAGTTAAGGTATGAAGTGTTTTTTCTGTGCATTTAACTTTTCTATTGTACATTTTAGAAAAATTCTGTTTTTGGAAATGAGGGAAGAGTCACTTTTACTTTGAAACTATCATTTTTCTTTCTAAAATATCATTTGTTTTTGGTTTCTTATTCAAAGATGATAATTTAGTGGGTTAACCAGTCCAGATGTACTGATTTTTGAAAAGGGGACTTAACTTTCAAATCTGTAATCACCATAAATATTTAAACTGTCTCATGATATATATATATATGGGTTTTTTGGTTTGTTTTTGTATGGTATAAATGAATATATCTGCTTAATTAAACGTTTGTTAGTAAATACATGTAAATCTCATGAACTACATACAATGGAGCTACACATTCAAATGATTACATCTTTTTAGAATCAAAATTTATTCTACTTTTGAAGAAAAAAGTATGAATATAAAAAGGTTAAAATTGTCTATATATGTTACATTGATTTTATTTTAAGTGAATACTTGTAATTCATTAACTTTTAAAAATGTTGATGACTTTTTAATCTGTAGAATTGAAAAGAAGCTAAAAAATATTTATTATTTATTTGTCATGATTGAAAGTAAGAGTTGTACCAGTGCAGTGGCCACAAAAGAATTGAGTCTAGTGGTCTGCATTATCTCTTGGATTTTATTTCACCTATCATATCATCTTCCATCAGAGTTTATATTTTGTTTTTTTTATAGTTTGCTCTTCTAAGAAGGTAATTAATAGTAGAAGACTTATTTTCCTCATGTAGAATTTTCTCTTCTGCTATGCCTGAAACAGAGCATTATATATACCAAGCCACCTAGAAATTAATCCCAAAGTGTTTTTATAATAGATAAAAATCTTACTACCTCCAGAAAAATGCTAGATAAGTTAAAACATTGAAGTGTTTACTAGTCTTGGTAAATAGTAATTTTCCTTATCTAACAAACTTTTCTACTTAAAAAAAATATTTTGAAATCATTTTAGTCTCAAAATGTTATAAAAATATTAGAGTTCTTGGGTACCCATTACCCAACTTGCCCATGATAGCACTTAATCATAGTATATTATCAAAACAGAAATTGACTTTGGTGAACTACTATTAACTAAACTATAGACCTAATTTGGATTTCACCAGTTTTATCTCTTTTTTTTAAAAATCAACTTAAAAAAAAAATTATATTTTTAGAGCAGTTTTAGGTTTGTAGCAAAATTGAGTAGAAAATAAGAAAATACAGAGTTCCCATATACACCCTGCTCCCCATGCATCCCCCCACAGCCTCCCCACTGTCAGCATCTCCCACCAGAGTTGGTACATTTGTTGCAATTGATGAACCTACATTGACACATCTTTATTATCCAAAGCTCATTTACATTAGGGTTTATTCTTGGTGTTGTACAATTCTACGGGTCTAGACAAATGTATGATGAAATGTATCCACCATCATTTCACTTACCTAAAAATCCTCTGTTCTGCCTGTTCATCCCTTCATTTCCCGCATCCCTGCCAACAACTGATCTTTTTACTGTTTTCCATAATGTCATATGGCACAAATCATTCAATATGTAGTAGCCTTTTTAGATTGGCTTTATTCATGAATAATATACATTTAAGTTTCCTCCATGTCTTTTCATGGCTTGAGAGTTCATTTACTTTTAGTGCTGACTAGTATTCCATTGTCAGAGTGTACCACAATTTAGCCAGTCATCCACTGAAAGGTATCTTGGTTGTTTCCAAGCTATGGCAACTATTAATAAAGCCTCTGTAAACATCCATGTGCAGGTTTTTGTGCAGACATAAGTTTTCAACTGCTTTGGGGAACATTATTGCTGCATTGCATGGGAAGAATATGTTTAATTTTGTAAGAAAATGCACTTTCTCCCAAAGTAGCTATACCATTTTGCATTTCCACTAGCATTGAATGAGAGTACCTGTTGCTTCACATCCTCTTCAGCATTTGGTGTCTTTTTTGGATTTTGGCTGTTCTTATAGTAATGGTATCTTGTTTTAAGTGCAATTTAATTGCAATTCTCTTATGACATATGATGTTGAGTATGTTTGCACATGCATCCTTGCCATCTGGGTATCTTTGGTGAGGTGTCTGTTCAGGTCTTGCCCATTTATTAATTGGGTTCATTTCCTTATTTTTGAGTTTTAGAATTCTTTGTATGTTTTTCATAAGTCCTTTATCAGATGTGTCTTTTGGAAGTGTTTTTTCCCAGTTTGGCTTGTCTTATCATTCTCTTGATATTGTCTTTCACAGAGCAGAAGTTTTAAATTTTAATGAGGTTTATCAGTTATTTCTTTCATGGATAGTGGCTTTGGTGTTATAGCTAAAAAGTCCTTGTCATACTCAAGGTCATCTAGTTATAGGAATTTTACAGTTTTGCATCTTACATTTAGGTCTAAGATCCATTTTGAGTTAATTTTTATGAATGGTGTAAGGTCTGTGTCTAGATTCATTTTTTTGCATGTGGATGTCTGATTGTTCTGGCGCCATTTGTTGAGGACTGTCGTTGCTCCACTGAATTGCCTTTGCTCTTTGTTGAAGATTAGTTGACCATATTTATGTAGATCTATTTCTGGACTCTATTTTGTTCCATTGGTCTATTTGTTCTTTTGCCAAAACCACATTATCTTGATTACTGGAGATTTCTAGTAAGTCTTGAAGTTGGATAGTGTCAATCCTCTGATTTGTTTTTTTCCTTTAATATTGAGTTGGCTATTCTGAGTCTTTTGCCTCTTCATATAAACTAGAATCAGTTTGTTGATATCCACAAAATAACTTGCTGGGATTGATTGAGATTGTATTGAATCTGTAGATCAAGTTGGGAAGAACTGACATCCTGACAATATTGATTCTTCCTATTCATGAACTTTAAATGGAGAGAATATCTCTCTATTTTTCTTTGAAATCTTTTATAAAGTTTTGTAGTTTTCTTCATATAGATTTTGTACATATATTGTTAGATTTATATTTTTCATTTTAGGAGTGCTACTGTAAATGATAATGTATTTTTTATTTCAAATTCCACTTGTTCATTGCTGGATATAGGAAAGCAATTGCCTTTGGTATATTAACTTTGTATCCGGTAACCTTGCTGTATTACTTATTCTAGAAGTTCTTTTGTTGATTCTTCCAGATATTCTACATAGACAATCATATCATCTGTGAATGGAGACAGTTTTATTTTTTATTTACTTATTTTTTTAAAGATGACTGGTAAGGGGATCTTAACTCTTGACTTGGTGTTGTCAGCACCATGCTCTCCCAATTGAGCTAACTGGCCATCCCTATATAGGGATCCGAACCCATGGCCTTGGTGTTAACAGCACCGCACTCTCCCAAGTGATCGACTGGCCGGCTCTGAGACAGTTTTATTTCTTCCTTTTCAATCTGTATACCTTCTATTTCCTTTTCTTGTCTTATTACATTACATAGGATTTTCAGTATGATGTTGAAAAGCATGTTGAGAAGAGACATCCTTGCCTTGTTCTTGATCTTAGTGAGAAAGCTTCAAGTTTGTCACCATTGTTATGTTAGCTGTAGGGTTTTTGTAGATGCTCTTCATCAAGTTGAGTAAGTTCCTCCTTGATTCTTAGATGCTGAGAGTTTTTTTTTATCATGAATGAGTGTTGGATTTTGTCAAATGCTCTTTCAGCATCTAATAACATGTTTGCGATTTTTCTTCTTTAGCTTGCTGATCTGATGGATTACATTACTTTATTTTTGAATGTTGAACCAGCCTTGAATACATACCTAGGATAGATCCCAGTTAATCATAGTATATAATTTTTTTATATTACATATTGTTGGATTTGACTTGCTAATATTTTGTTGAGAATTTTTGCATCTATGTTGATGAGAAATACTGGTCTGCAGTTTTTTTCTTTCTTTCTTATAATGTCTGTCTGATTTTGGTATTACGGCGATGCTGGCCTCATAGAATGAGTTAGGAAGTATTCCCTTTGCTTCTATCATCTGGAAGAGATTGTAGAGAATGGGAAGAAATTGGTATAATTTCTTTCTTAAATATTCAGTAGGATTCACCAGTGAACCAATCGGTCTGGTGCTTTCTGTTTTAGAAGGTTATAAGTTATTGATTCAATTTCTTTAATATTCAGATTGTCTGTTTCTTCTTATGTGAATTTTGGCAGATTGTGTCTTTCAAGTAATTGATCTGTTTCATCTAGTTTATCAAATTTGTGGGCATAGAGTTGTCCATAATATTCCTTTATTACCTTTTTAATGTCCATGGGATCTATAGTGATACCCTTCTTTTATTTTTGATATTAGTAATTTGTGTCTTCTCTGTTTTTCTTAGTTATCCTGGCTAGAGTCATAATTGATATTTACTGATCTTTTCAAAGAATCACTTTTTGGTTTTATTGATTTTCTCTATTGATTTCCTGTTCTCCATTTCATTAATTTCTGCTCTAATGTTGATTATTTCTTGTTTACTTTGTATTTAATTTGCGCTTGTTTCCTATGATGAAAACTTAGATTATTGATTTTTAGATCTAATGTTCTTATATATGCATTTAATGCTATAGATTTCTATCTAAGCACTGCGTTTACTGCATCCTATTTTAAATTTTGATAAGTTGTATTTTTATTTTCATTTAATTCAAAGTATTTTAAAATTTCTTTTGAGATTTCTTCTTTGACCCATGTGTTTACAGATGTGTTTTTTATTCTGCAAGTATTTGGGGATTTTCCAGCTGTCTTTCTGTAACTGATTTTTAGTTTAATTCTATTGTGCTCTGAGAGCAGACGTGGTATTCTTTCAAATTTGTTAAGATGTGTTTTATGGCTCAGAATGTGGTCTCTCTTGGTGAATGTTTTCTGTAAGCTTGAAAAGAATGTGTATTCTGCTGTTGTTGGATGAAGTTGTTTATAAATGTTAATTATATGTGGTTGATTGATGGTGTTTTTGAATTCAAATATATTTTTACTGATTTTCTGTCTTTTCTGTCCACTTTTGATAGAAGGGTGTTAAAATTTCCAGTTATAAGAGTGGATACAATGTACACTTGAGTCTTCTTTTTGATCCACTCTGACAATTTCTGTCTTTTAATTGGTGTATTTAGACCCTTAACATTTAAGGTAATTTTTAATATATTTGGATTTATAACTACTGTTTATGTTATTCAAAAAGGGTCCCAAGAACACACAGTGTGAAAAGGACAGTCTCTTTAATAAAGGGTGTTGGATATCCACATGCCGAAGAGTGAAATTGGACTCTTATCTCATACCATATACAAAAATGAACTCAAAGTGTATTAAAGACTTAAAAATAAGACCTGAAACTGTAAAACTACAAGGGGGAGAAAAAAATATGGGAAAAGCTCCATGACAGTGGTCCTGGCAATGGTTTTTTGGGTTTGATTCCAAAAGCTTAGGCAACAAAAGCAAAACTGTGATTGCATTAAACTAAAAAGCTGCACAGCGAAGGAACCAAATGAATGAAGAGACAACTTACATATTGGAACAAAATATTTTCTTTTTTTTTTTTTTTTTTTTTTTTTTTTTTTTTTTTTTTTTTTTTTTTTTTTTTTAAAA
>NW_007729036.1:54520-111369 GCF_000696425.1 Galeopterus variegatus
TTTTGTCTTTTTTCCGTGTCCGGCAACGGATCGCAACCCTCAGTGTTGCCCCCGTACCGGACCAGGGACTGGCAACGGGATTGCAACCCTCGGTGTTGCCCCCGCGCCTCGCTCAGCCAGTGAGCGGGAACCGGTCTGTATGTGGGATCCGAACCCTCAGGCGGGAGCGCTGCCGCGCTTCCCAAGCGGCGCACTATCCAGTGCGCCACCGGGCCGGCCCGGAACAAAATATTTTCAATTCAAGCATTTGACAAGGAGTTAATATCCAAAATATATAAGGAGCTCAGTTCAATAACAAGTGAACAAGTAACCCTTTAGAAAACGGGCAAAGGACTTGAATAGACTTTTCTCCAAAGAATACATACAAGTGGCCAACAGATATATTAAAAAAATGTTCACCATTACCAATCATTAGGGAAATGCAAATTAAAATCACTATAAGATATCTCACACCTGTGAGAATGGCTATAATAAAAAAGATGAAAGAGAACAAGTGCTGGCAAGGGTGTGGAGAAAAGGAAAACCTTGTACACTGTTGGTGGAAATGTAAATTAGTATAGCCATTATTGGAAACTGTATGAGGTTGCTCAAAAAAACTAAAAGTGGAATTACCCTATGATCCAGCAATCCCACTCCGGGTATATTCCCATGCTCATTACAGCATTGCTCACAATAGCCAAGAAATGAAATCAACCTAAATGTCCATCAACAGACAGATGAATAAAATGTGGTGTATACACACACACACACACACACACAATGGAAGACTCTTCAGCCTTAAAATGTAAATCCTATCATTTGTGACAACATGGATGAACCTGGATGACATTATGCCAAGCGAAATGACCTAGGAGGACAAATACTGCATGACCTGACTTATATGTGGAATTGAGAACAATCGAACTTGTAGAAGCAGAGAATGGAATGGTGGTTAACAGAGGCTATGGGGTAAGGAAAATGGGGAGATGTTGGTTAAAGGGTATAAAGTTTTGAGTGGGAAGAAAAGATCTGTCACACAGCATGATGACTATAGTTAATAATAACATATTTCAAAGTTACTAATAGTAAATTTCAAATGTTTGCACTACAAAAAATAAGTATTCTGGGTGATGGATATGTTAATTAGCTTGATTTAATTACTTCACATTGTATACATATAATCACTTTGTACCCCATAAATATATACAATAATAAATAAAATTATACTTTAGCAGGGAAAAACATCAGTAGTTATAGCCATTTGCCACATGTGGTCATTATATACTTGATTCTTTGCTCTGGCTATAATCCAAGCATCATTTTGATGGTGAGTGGTTGGAAAAAGATAGGAGCTGATGAGAGTTCTTTCGCACTGCCAGACCAAAAGCAGTACTGATTAACAAATACTTCATCGAGTGAGATTTTATGTGTAAGAGGCACAAGGAAAAATAAAATGAGCTGTTGGATTAAATATGGGCAGTTGAAAAGACAGTGCTTTTAGAATTATTTTAAAATAAGAAAGTCTGCTACACAACTCCCAGCTGCTTCTCTAGGTATTAGATTGAATAGTACCAATTGGTAGTTTTTTATGGAATAGTACTAGGTTAGATAATTTTGCATAACAAGTTGCCAGGAAATTTAATGTTTTAATGTTCATGCATTTTTAGACTGAAAAATTAAGGGCCGTTTTGCAATTTACTTACCAATTATGTATACAAAGAAGCTTGCAGTTATTTTTACTATTCTGTGGAACTGCATAGAGCTTGGACAGATGATTATTTTTCCAAGAAAAAAGGTTTACTTAACCATGACCTGGAAAGTGATTCAGTAACAGAGGTAGGTGAAATTTGATCTTTGATTGGCCCAAACATATCTTCTGAAACATATCACCTTTTAACATTCTTTGTTGTCACTTCAAAATTTTGATGGTAAAGCTGCTTCTTTGGTGATATTGAATATACTTATGTGTGTGTGTTCACTATTTTTATTGTTTTTACTGTTATCCCATTTAAACTAATAATATTCAATCAAAGGTAAAGCATCTCCTAAAGCTGCCATTTTGTTCCTGTTACTATCAGCTAGAATGGAATCACTTTGTGTTAACCTAATTTCCAAATTTATTTTTTTATGTTATAAAACAATTTATGCTCTGCTTTGCTTAGCAACACTATTTTGATATGTTACACAGTACTTGGTATACTAGCTGTCACATCACTGGCTTGGGAACAGAATAGTCAATATGGGCATGTTATTTTGCAGATGGTTGAGATGAACAGATTCCTGGATTAGTCAATTGTCTTAGTCCATTTTGTGTTGCTGTAACAATACCACAGACTGAGTAATTTATGAAGAACAGAAAGTTATTTTCTCACAGTTCTGGAGTCTGGGAGGTTCAAGATAAAGGTACTGACAGGTTTGGTGTCTGGTAAGGGCTTGGTCTCCACTTCCAAGACAGCACATTGGATACTGAATCCTTCACAGGGGAGGAACATTGTTCCACACATGGCAGAAGAGTGGAGGAGAGTGAGCTCATTCCCTCAAGCCCTTTTTATAGCAGCATTAATTCATTCATGAAGGCAGACCTCTCTTATTAGACCCCATCTCCCAACACTGTTGCACTGGGGTTTAAATTTCAACGTGAGTTTTGGAGAGGACAAACACAGTCAAAATATCGCATGAATGAAATAAACTTGTATGATAACTTTTCACAGTCTGGCCTTAAATTGCCAATTGAATATTGTTCTCTTTAGAATATTTACTTTCAGATAGTGTATGTGTATTCCTAAGATTCTGCCATTATTCAAAACACTCTTGGATCTGGCTTTAGAGTCTGAGTCATATATTTTAAGAATATGATTCAGGTTTTGTGTGTGTATATGTGGCTGCATATGTTTTTTTTTTTTTTTCCTTTTTGTCTTTTTTCGTGTCCAGCAACGGATCGCAACCCTCAGTGTCACGCCCGCACCTCGCTCAGCCAGTGAGCGGAACCGGTCTGTATGTGGGATCCGAACCCTCGGCGGGAGTGCCGCCGCACTCTCAAGCGGCGCACTGTAGCAGTGCGCCACCGGGCCGGCCCATGCATATGGTTTTTTTAAATGGCCATAAATCATTTAGTGACAAGTTAGTGAATAAAATGGGTAGTCAAACTCGAAAAAAGCTGCTTTAGGCATAAAAAAAGGTAACAAGGCACTTAGAGCTATTTTTTTGTTCAGTTTATAAAGAATACGTGAAGAAAGTTCTTTTTTTTTTTGTTAATAATTCAAATGTTTGACTAATGGCAGACTCTAAATGGAACATATCAGCTCTTGGTATGGTTACTTTAGAGGCACTACTAGTACAGAAGATTCTGGTATTGTTTTTAAAAAACTATGTCCTATTATGTTTACATCTGGTATATACCAGCAGTCATTGTTAAGTAAGAAATTATCTTTAATATTTTTAACATCACAGAAGCAGTAGTAATTAAGAACACAGGCTCTCAAGACTGAATGGTCGCTATAAACCCTGGCCCCTGCTACTTACTGTCCAACCTTGGGCAAGTCATTATAACCTTGGGCAAGTAATGCATTCCAATTTCCTTATGTATAAAAAGGTCATAAATAATAGTACCTATCTGTAAAGTTGTGTCATTTAAATGTGTAGGATGTGTAAAGCATTTAGGACAGTGCCTAGGAAATGTTAGCCATTATTACTAGTGCCATTATTTCCTTTTGCTCAATGTCTTGGTTGGCGAAAGTATCTGGATAATTGGTAAGTTTGTACAGTTATTAAAAAGAATAAACAAGGTAGAACTATAGTAAGATAGCCACTGTATTTTTAAAGTGGATATAGCTATAGTATGATCCCATTTTTTTTTTTTTAAGTATATAGGTTATATATGTAGAAAGAGGTTCACCAAACAGTCCACTGTGGTTATCTCTGGGGAGAGGGCCTGGTGGTTGATATTCTTGGGAGAATGTCTTTGGTATTAAACATTAGGCAACTCATTTAATATTAAATTTATTAATTCAGCTAATATTTATTGAGCTCCTACTGTATGCCAGGGATTGGTGAAGGAACAACTAATTACTCTTCTTGAGGCAATTTAAAGCTACGTAGAGGAGATTAGATTGCTATGCACATTCTTAGCATTCTCCTTTATTTTTGTTTTTCTGTATTTTATTTTTTGAATGGTGCTGAATGTAAACAATTTTAATGTCTCCATTAATGTTTCAGAAAATTATAATTTTTCTTTATAAATGTAAAAGTTCTGCTAATTTTTAAATATGAAAGTAGCTTTATTTTCAGACTATAAAATTTATAAATGTTTTTTATGAAAAACTCTGAGGAGAATTTGATGTTTGAGACTCAACACCAAGAGATCTTCCTTCTCTGGGATGTAAATGGCATTAATAAGCTATGGTTATTATCTACTGTTTTTAAGCAAGGTACATAAAGGATTTTTGTACTCCTTTCTAGAAGATAGATTGCAACAAAGAGAACTCTCAATATCTATAAATAATCTTTAAAGTCTATTTGCTTAGAAAGTACTCTTGCTCTTTCTGTTTTTGTAAAAGAGAGAAGCCTATTCTTTCATTTGGGTAAAAGAATACTACAATTACTGTCATGAGTGTGATATTAGTGTCAATATTTCTGCCCTGGAGAAGTGATAAAAGGGGTGGGATACTCTACGATCCGCCTTCACTCAGTTACCCAGATGTTCCTCCAAAGGCATGGTTGCAGGCTGCCAGTAAAATTCCTGTATTGCTCTCATACCTGGTCAGGAGCTTAGAACTCTTTAGACAGTTAATGAATGACATCTTTGGTGGAGCAGTGCAGGTAATATCTGGGTAGTATTTTATTTATGTTTTTTTTTATTGATTATATATGTGGGATACAGAATGGAATATTAATACATGTGTACAATATGTGGTATTGAATCAGGATAATTAGTACACTCATGTTTACAAAATGTAGGTAATATTTTAATAGGGACTAAAAGGAAAGTGAATGAAACCCTTCAAATGGACTCTATCTCTTGGTATATTGCAGTTTCTATGTTATTGTAAACAAAATAATCAAGGTAAAGGAGAGAGGGGAGACATTTCTAATTTCATGGGTCCTAGAGCAATAGTTAATATAAAAAAATAAAACAATCTGGAAAATTATAAAGAAAAAAGTGTAAGTCCTGTCACATCCTTGCATTTCCTAAGGATGTGTATACGTCCTCATATGTGTGCACGTATGCACATACATAGACCTATTTTCTGTGAAACCAAAATCCTGAATTTCATTTTGGAAACATAATGATACATGATGTTTTATACTGAGATTTGGTCATCAGCCAAATCTGTTGAAGCTTATCTTTTATATTAAGTGAGAGATATGTATACCCAACTTAATGGACATAAAATGGGAAGTTTTATAAATTAGAATTTGATTTATAATTTGAGATTTTTTTTTTTTTTTTACTTACACTTGATCTCTAGTTGGCAATGACAATAAATGTAAACATATTTTTCTTTGTAAAAATACAATATGCCCATTAAAACAAGTTGGAGATTGCAGAGATGTGCAAATAGGAAAATAGCCCCCTGGATCCCATCATGCAGAGATAACACTATCCTAGCTGACTACTGTCTTCCAGCTTTATGTACTTGCATCTACAAAGAAACTTTTTTAAAGCTAAATTGAGATTATGCTATCAATTCAATTTTGTGTGCTGCTTTTATCCCTTGAAATTTCAAAAATATTTTGAAATTTTTCTTATGTCTGTTATTTTTAAATGCAATTAAACCCATAATTTCTTGATTCTATAAATTTTAAAAGTACAGAAAATATGAGAAGAAAAAAAATTCCTGTAATCCAGACCCTGAGAGAAAACCACTTATACATTATTTCCTTCCAAGCTGTGAGTTTCTCTGCTCCCCACCTTTAAACAAAGAAAACTTGTGTTCATAGCCAATCCTTATTAATTTCTTTTGTTAAGTAAATAATAATCTTGAAAAATGAATTTCTTTAAAGAAATTATCATTATACAATTAATATAATTAGGAAATTCATATTTTCACATTTTGTAAAACTTACATTTGCAAAGTACCTCTAACCCAAGAAAATTTATTGTAACATTTTCCCCATAAAATGTATTTGTATGAAATAGATGGAGCACTAGCTTGTAGTTTTTGATGGCATATTCCCACATAGAGCATCCATGACTTATTTAGGGCATAGGTCTGAGTCATTCCTGAATTTGACATTCCACTTTTTTACTGACGTTAAACCTCTATTTCCTAGCCCTTTTGCCTACTTTTTATTCATTGATCACCAGCTGAAGTAGTTAGCTTTCTTTTCTGGATTCTGCTTATTTAAGGACATTTTCATTATTTCTTTACCTTATTTTATTTATTTATTTTTATTTTTATTTTTGGCAGCTGGCCGGTATAGGGATCAAACCCTGGACCCTTGTGTTATAAGAACCATGCTCTAACCAACTGAGCTAACCCACCAGCCCATTATTTCTTTTCATTTATTTATTTATTATTACTTTTTTTTTTTTTTTTTTACATTCTAAGATGTTGTGGAGCAGTTGGGGGGAGTGGGAAAGAGGAAGAGGGAGGGGGATAGAGTCGAAAGAGGAGGACATGCTCTAACCAACTGAGCTAACCCACCAGCCCATTATTTCTTTTCATTTATTTATTTATTATTTCTTTTTTTTTTTTTTTTTTACATTCTAAGATGTTGTGGAGCAGTTGGGGGGAGGGGGAAAGAGGAAGAGGGAGGGGGATAGAGTCGAAAGAGGAGGAAGGAGGAGCATGGTTGAGGCCAGTGGCACCTGCCTTGTTCTGGCAGGGCAGACTGGGGTGCTTCTGGTAGCATGGTGGTCATCACTGGGCTGGATGCAGACATCAGGGGCGTGTGGCTGAGGCCCTTCGCCCTCCCCCCACGCTGGCGTGGGAGTCTGGAGGGCTTCCAGTCCTGGTTTTTATACGTGTTCTTTTGTGGTTAATATCAGAACTTTGATCTGTGGGTTTTTTGTGTTTTCTTTCATTTCTGTGTTAGATTCTTAGCTACTCCCACCATTTAAACTCTGCACTAGAACTAATTAGTTGTCCTTTGCTTCTAAAATGGGGGAACTTCCTGTGGGGACCAACATTTGAGCCCTGTGGTTGAGCTAAATTGCTACTTTGCTGCTGATTTTTTTGTGCAGCTCAGGTATTAATTGTTGATCTTTTAAGCACTTCCAGGTCTTGTGAGGTCTTAAACACCCGGGTTGTGTGAAAACTCTGGTCTGGGCCTGAGTCTTTTCAGCATACTGCACCCCTGCAGTTCTAAAATCCTGACCAGTCTCCACTGAGTAGTCCTGTGCTGACTGAAGGGCAGATCAACTATCATGCTGTGCCCCAATGTTTCCCCAGTGAGCCCATCTCCCCCACTGCTTGCACTCTAAACACTTCCCATGGGATGGGCCATGTGCAGGTCCCTTGCAATGACTCACCGGCCTCTGAGTGGCTCCTTTTTTCAGTTGTCTGTGGTACCTCAATCCTGTGTGGGTCCACAGGAACACTGTTAAGTGATCTTGCTCGTCTGGGCCCTCCTCTCCCTTGCAGCCTCCAAGCAACTTCATACAAAGGGCACAGCTGTGGTTTTTGCCAGATCTTGCTCCATGTGCTTACCAGGGCCAGGCTTGAAGTGGCCAGGGCTTGAAATGGTCAGATCCATCCTTTCTTTCTCTCATCATGGCTTCTCAGGCCTTCACAAACTCCTTAGGTCTCTCTTCCTTCTCTCCTGAGCTCTAACGGCCCCAGCCTTGCAGCTGTTGCTTTTTAATAGTTGTGAATTGGTTGAGTGTGGGAGAGTGTGAGGATGGTTACCATCTATTCTACCATCTTGATCGGAAGTCCAGTTCTTTATTTCTTGAACTTACCTAATATATGATGACTAGCAGGTCACAACAATGTTTTTTTTTTTTTTTTAAATTTATTTCTTTAAAATTTTACTTCTCAAAATACATTGTAGTTGATTTTCATGCCCCCTCACCTGTGCCTCTCCCCTCCTCCCCCCCGCCCCATTCGTATCTGTTCACTTGACTTAAATAGTTCAAGGAATTTTTGTGGTTATTCTGTCTCCTCCCCCTCCCCTTGATTTGTTTGTGTGTTTATTTATTTATTTTTAGCTCCCTCAAATAAGTGAGAATATGTGGTATTTCTCTTTCTGTGCCTGACTTGTTTCACTTAATATAATTTTCTCGAAGTACATCCATGTTGGAAATGGTAGTATTTTGTTCTTTTTTATAGCAGAGTAGTATTCATTGTGTAGATGTACCACAGTTTCCTTATCCACTCATCAGATGATGGACATTTGCACTGGTTCTAGCTCTTGGCTATTGTAAATAGAGCCGCAGTGAACACTGGAGTACAGGTATCCCGTCGTCATGATGATTTCCATTCCTCTGGATATATTCCCAACAGTGGAATCACTGGGTCATATGGTAGACCTATCTGTAATTGTTTGAGGAACCTCCATATCATT
This sequence comes from Galeopterus variegatus, assembly GCF_000696425.1. NCBI lineage: Eukaryota > Metazoa > Chordata > Mammalia > Dermoptera > Cynocephalidae > Galeopterus > Galeopterus variegatus. The sequence goes on from NW_007729036.1 coordinate 63,008, forward strand.
TTCCATAAGGCTGCACCATTTTACAGCCCACCAACAGTGAATGAGAGTTCCTTTTTCTCAGCAACCTCTCCAGCACTTATCATTCTCAGTCTTTTGGATGTTAGCCATCCTAAATGGCGTGAGATGGTATCTCAGTGTGGTTTTGAATTGCATTTCTCAGATGCTGAGTGATGTTGAGCATTTTTTCATGTGTCTGTTGGCCATTCATATGTCTTCCTTTGAGAAATGCCCATTTAGCTCCTTTGCCCATTTTTTAATTGGGTTATTTGTTTTTTTGCTGTAAAGTTGTTTGAGTTCCTTGTATATTCTGGATATTAATCCTTTGTCAGATGTATATATTTTCTCCCACTCTGTTGGTTGTTTTTTTACTCTGTTGATTGTTTTTTATTTATTAATTTTTTTGCTGTGCAGAAGCTTTTTAGTTTGATATAATCCCACTTGTTTATTTTACCTTTAGTTGCCTGTGGTTTTGGGGTCCTTTTAATGAATTCTGTACCCACTCCTACTTCCTGGAGTGTTTCCCCTATGTTTTCTTTAAGGAGTTTTATTGTTTCAGGATGCGTATTTAATTCTTTAATCCATTTTGAGTTGATTTTGGTATATGGGTCTAGTTTCATTCTCCTACATATGAGTATACAGTTTTCCCAGCACCACTTGTTGAAAAGGCAGTCTCTTCCCCAGTATGTAGATTTCCTGCCTTTGTCAAAGATCAGATGGCTGCAGGCATATGGATTGATTTCTGGGTTCTCTATTCTATTCCATTGATCTATTCCATATGTTTATGCCAGTACCATGCTGTTTTGCTTATTATAGCTTTGTAATATAGTTCAAAGTCAGGTAGTATTTTGCCTCCAGCTTTATTTATTTATTTTTTTGCTCAGGATTGCTTTGGCTATGCATGGTCTTTTGTTGTTCCATATAAATGTTTGGATAGCTTTTTCTATCTCAAAGAAAAATGTCATTGGAATTTTGATGGGGATTGTGTTGAATCTGTAGATCACTCTGGGTAATATGGACATTTTCACAATGTTAATTCTTCCAATCCAAGAGCATGAGATATCTTTCCATCTTCTTGTGTCCTCTTTAACTTCTCTCAACAGTGGTTTGTAGTTCTCTTCATAGAGATTTTTCACATCTTTGGCCAGCTTTATTCCTAAGTATTTTATATTTGGGGAGCTATTGTAAATGGGCAAGCTTTCTTGATTTCTTTTTCTGCATGTTCACTGTTGGAGTACAGAAATGCTACTGATTTTTGTGTGTTGATTTTGTATCCTGCAACTTTGCTGAAATCATTTATCAACTCCAAGAGTTTTTTTTTATAGAAGCTTTAGGCTGTTCAATATATAGGATCATATCATCCACAAAAAGGGACAGATTGACTTTATCCTTTCCAATCTGGATGCCCTTTATTTCCTTCTCTTCTCTGATTGCTCTGGCTAGTACTTCCAACACTATGTTGAATAGAAGTGGTGAGAGTGGGCATCCTTGTCTAGTTCCTGTTTTTAAGGGAAAAGCTGAAAGCTCTTCCCTGTTCAGGATGATATTGGCAGTGGGCTTATTGTATATGGCTTTAATTATGTTGAGATACTGTCTGTCTTTGCCTAACTTGTAGAGAGTCTTCATCATGAAAGAATGTTGAATTTTGTCAAATACTATTTTGGTGTCAATAGAGATGATCATGTAGTTTTTGTCTTTGCTTTTATTAACATAGTGAATTACATTTACTGATTTGTGTATGTTGAACCGATCTCGCATCCCTGGGATGAATCCCACTTGATCATGGTGTGTAATTTTCTGTATGTGTTGTTGTATTCTGTTAGCTAGTATTTTATTGAGGATTTTTAAATCTGTATTCATCAAGGATATTGGCCTGTAGTTTTCTATTTTTGATGCATCTTTGTTTGATTTTGGTATCAGGGTGATGTTTGCCTCATAGAATGAGTTTGGCAGAATGGCCTCTGTTTCAATATTTTGGAACAGTTTGTAGAGAATTGGTATTAGTTCCTCTTTGAAGATTTGGTAGAACTCTGCAGTGAACCCATCCGATCCTGGGCTTTTCTTTGTTGGGAACCTTCTGACAACAGCTTCAATCCCTTTTATTGTTATTGGTCTGTTCGGATATTCTATATCTTCTTGGCTTAGTTTTGGTACTTTGTATGCATCCGGAAATTTATCCATTTCCTCCAGATTTTCAAATTTGTTGGCATATAGATGTTTATAGTAGTCTCTAATGATTCCTTGTATTTCTGAAATGTCAGTTGTAATATCACCTTTTTCATTTCTAATTTTTGTTATTTGGTTCTTAGTTAGTCTTGCTAAAGGTTTGTCAATTTTATTTATCTTTTCAAAAAACCAACTTTTTGTTTCATTGATCTTTCGTATTGTTTTTCATGTTTCTATTTCAGTTAGTTTTGCTCTGATCTTAATTATTTCTTTCCATCTACAAACTTTAGGTTTGGATTGTTGTTGTTTTTCTAGATCTTTAAGGTGAAGTGTTAGGTCATTTATTTGCCATCTTTCTATTCTTCTGAAGTAAGCATTTAATGTGATAAATTTGCCCCTTAATATGTCTTTTGAAGTATCCCACAGGTTTTGGTATGATATGTCATTATTTTCATTCATTTCTAGAAATTTTTTGATTTCCTGTTTAATTTCTTCTTGGACCCACATGTCATTAAGTAGAATGTTGTTTAATATTCATGTGTTTGTATAGTTTTCAGAGTTTCCTTTATTATTGATTTCTAATTTTAATATCCATTGTGATTAGAAAAAATACATGGAATAATTCCAATTTTTTTGAATTTGTTAAGACTTGCTTTGTGACCTAACGTTGTCTATCCTGGAGAATGTTCCATGTGCTGATGAGAAGATTGAATATTCTGAGGTTGTTGGATGGAATGTTTTGTAGATATCTGCCAAATCCAATTGGTCTAAAATATTGTTTAGACCTTGTATTTCTCTGTTGATTTTTTGCCTAGATGATCTGTCCAATGATGAGAGTGGGGTGTTCAGGTCCCCTGCTGTTATGGTGTTAGTGTCTATCTCTTTCTTTAGATCTAATAGTGTTTGCTATGTAAATGTGGCTGCTCCAACATTAGGTGCATATATATTTATGATTGTTATGTCTTCTTGATGGATAGATCCTTTTATTATTATATAGTGGCCTTCTTTATCTCTTTTTATGGTTTTTGCTTTAAAGTCTATTTTATCTGATATAAGAATAGCTACTCCAGCTCGTTTTTCATTTCTATTTGCATGATATATCTTTTTCCATCTTTTCACTCTTAGTGTGTCTTTACAGGTCAAGTGAGTCTCTTGAAGATAGCATATTGTTGGATACATCTTTTTAATCCAGTCAGTCAGTCTTGTGTCTTTTGAATGGGGAATTTAATCCCTTTACATTTAGAGTTATTATTGAAAGGTGTTGATTTACTCCTAGCATTTTACTGATTTTTGTCTAGATATCTTAAGTATCTTTTGTTCCTTTCTTTCTAATTTTATGTTTGTATTCTGTATTTGTTTGTTTCATGGGGTGATAGATAAATGATTTTTTTTCTCTTTTGTTAGCATTTTTGTTTTGCTGATAGTTATTGTTCTTTCTTACATATTCATGGCAGTGCTGGTTGTTTTTGTGGTATCAAACCCAGTACTTCCTTGAGAATTTGTTGTAGGGCTGGTCATGTGGTAGTGAACTCCTGCAGTTTTTGTTTGTCAGAGACATATACTATTTGTCCTTCATTTCAGAAGGATAGCCTTGCTGGGTCAAGTATTCTTTGTGGGCAATTTTTGTCCTTTACTCTTTTGAATATATCATCTCATTCTTTTCTGGCTTTTAGGGTTTCTGATGAAAAGTCTGATGTTATTCTGATTGGGTTTCCCTTATAGGTGACTTGTCACTTCTCTCTTGCAGCTTTTAAGATTCTCTGTTTGTCTTTGAGTTTTGTCAGTTTGATTATCACGTCTTGGAGAGGACCTTTTTGGATTGAATGTGTTTGGTGATCTTTGGGCTTCCTGAATCTGGAGATCTATGACTTTCTCTATACCTGGGAAGTTTTCTGCTATTATTTTAATGAATATGTTTTCAATGCCATTTCCTTTTTCCTCCCCTTCTGGAATACCCATGATTCAGATATTTGAGCGCTTAAGGTTGTCAGTTGTCTCTCTTGGATTTTCTTCAATTTTTTTGATACTTTTTTATTTTTTTGTCTTCCTGTGTTAATTTAAACAGCCTGTCTTCAAGGTCAGAAATTCTCTCTTCTGCTTGTTCAAGTCTGCTGGTTAAACTCTATTGCGTTTTTTACTTCATTGAATGAATCTTTCAGCTCCACAAGCTCAGCCACATTCTTTTTAAAGGCATTGATTTCTTTGTACATTTCTTCTTTCAGATCCATTATATTTTTTCTCATTTCATTGTGTTGTCTAACTAAGTTTTCTTGTATCTCACTTACTTTCCTTAGAATTGTTACTCTAAATTCCTTGTTTGTCATTTCAAAGACTTCCTGTTCTATAGGATTTAGCGCTTGAGAGTTATTAATTTCCTTTGGTGGCAATGTACTTTCTTGATTTTTCGTGTTTCTGGTATCTTTCCTTTGGTGTTTTGTCATTGTGGCCAGTGGTATCACAGTCCACTAGTTTCACCCTGATATCTGGTTTGGATCCTGAAGGGACTGCCGCCTCTGGGCAGCAGAAACTAGCCTGGGCCAGAAGTCCTGCCCTGCCTGCCTTCTCTGGCCTGGCATGCTCAGGGTGCGTGGGCCCAGAAGCTCTAGAGTCTGTCTATGGAATGGGGAGCAACCTGAACTGGGGTCCCGTGGTGCGTGGCTCACGTCTGCTCTAGCGCAGATCTCCGGTCTTCCCTTGCTTGCTCCTCAATAGCTGTAAATTGGTTGCTCTGTGGGAGAGAGTGACACCAGGAACCGACTACTCCACCATCTTGACTGGAACTCCCACAAGAATCACAACAATGTTTTAATATGCAGAACTGTACTAAGCACACTCACTATAAATTACTTTCTCTCTCATCCTATCCTTACAGAGTGAGATTAAAATTTGTACTTTAGCAAAATCACAATTCATTACAAATTAAGGACTTTAAAAGTTGCCCTCCAATAGCTGAAACCTTAAATTTTAAATCCTTAAATGCCATTTTATGTTGGAAGATTTCATGATAGAATATTTAGGGAGATAGCAGTGTGCGTGTGTGTGTGTGTGTGAGTGTGTGTGTGAGACAAAGGTGGAATTTGAAGACAGTACTGCTCTTATTTGGGTTTGGGCAAGATTCATCACCTGTGAGCCTCAATTTTCTCATTTTTCAAAATGCAATACTAGAACCTTTTCAAGACACAGCCTTATTGTAAGGAGCCAATAACACATAATTTGTGAAAAGACTTTGTAAATTATAAAACATACAAATGTTAGTTATTATTCAAGGAGCTCCAGGAAAGAAAAATAGAAGGCAAAGGCATCTCTTGATTCTAGCAATGTATGGTCAGTTTTCTTTTCAGAACAAATGAAAATTGGGTATGGGTACCTTCCTGTAAAAAAACACTGAAATACTTTGCTTTGACTTTCACATCTTCCTTAGCAAAACATATAAATTTTCTAACTGGCCACCCCTTAGTTCTCAGAACAAGAGGGAAAATAATTCTTTCTGTACTGTTTTAATTCTGAATAAACCATGTTTATGGTACCTAGCTCTTAGGGCAAGAAAAAAGAGCAAGGGAGAAATGGTATATCTGTCCATCACTACCTGCTATTTTTAGATTGGCTGGGAAGCCCTATCTGGCTGCAGTTTCACATCTCATTTGGCAACTCTTGAGCCTGCATCACTCAGAAGATAAAGAAGCTTAGAAGGTGCAAAAGTAGATTTCTTTGATTTTCCAGACATTGTTGCTGAAAAAACATATCACCACAGACAATGTGAAGGACATTGACTGTAAGTAAAACAATAGGCATTTTCATTTAGTGTGGTGGGCATATGCAACACAAAAGTCATGAGGTATTTCCACCTTTCTGCCTTAATAGAGGGTGAGGAAGCAATGACCCTCTGTCCTGATTTGATTTTCATCTGTATCAGGAGAAATATTAATTTAGAAAAAGGTATATATACAAATACATATATGCTCATACATTTTTAATGGCCTTTTAGAATAAAATCCCTGGAAAAGGCAAATGATATGAATGCCAAGGGAAGAAAAACACACACACAGACACAATCCTGAAAACGACAGATTTTAAGATTAATGTACTAGGTTAGATAAATTTGAAAGCTAAGGCAATAGAAGGTAAATAGAGAAATATAATTTTCCATTTATTTGAATAAAGGGACATAATATTTTACCCATGGATCAGTTTGAAATGAGCGTGCATGTGGCCATTTTATAGATGATTAAATTTAACTAATTTTATTTGTAGTTTCTATAAAGTGTTCTAAAACATTTCCATTTGAGGGGATAGTTATTTACCAAAATCTTAATTAAAAGTCAGGTTATAAGTGCTGTATAGTTTTTCTTTTGCCTATATTATTTTCATTATTTTACTAGCTTCCTACACTAACTTTTCTTTAACTACTGTTAAATTATTATATTCCCTTAACTGAAGAATTTCATTAATTGAGTTGATAAATGTTTAGTAATTGCTCAATAAATATTTTCTGTTATTATCATTGCATCTCGTGTTTTTAATATGCACACAAATTCTAATAAAATTATGTTAGGAGATTTATTTAAAGCCATCCCTATTTCAAGCTATATAATTATTTTACATAACTGTACTTTTATGATGAAATTCATTTTTTCATAGCTGTTCCAAAGTAGATATTTTCCTCCTTCTCCAAAAGAGTTTGAGAATGTTACACTGTAAGCTTAGTTTCATGTGTAGTAGTAATGTGAAAGAATTTTGCCTACTCAGAAAGCATATGGATATATTGCTGTTTTTAATTTGTGTTTATGAAATTAGTGCTATATAAAGGAGTATCCATTTAGAATGACTAAAATTCAACTAAAATTTTTTTATAGGTCTAACTTGCTTCTAAAGAAAATTCAGGGAACATTTGTAAAGTGCTTTATTGTTTACAAAGGACCTTTACATACTTTATCACTTAATCCTCACAATAACCCTGTAAGGTAAATAGTAGTATTCCCTTTCATAGGTGAGAAAACTGAGGCTCACAGAGGGCATAGTTTGTACTTGACAAAGCCAAGATTTCAACAAGACACTAGATCAATTGGAAAGGATTCTATAGAAACAATGCCTACACAGATACTATGGGGCCTTTCAAATCCACATTTCTGTGATTTCTATAGTTTTAGGGAATCAGTATGGTATAGTAGGAAGCCCATGAAAATATCTGGATTTACTATATTCTGGCCTTAACCAAGTAATTCAACCTCTCTGAACCTCAATTCCTCATCTGTAAAACAAGGACTATTTTTAATAACTACCATGTTATTCAGAAGATGAAATGAGATAATGCAGAAAAGGGCCATACTCTTCACTGCTTAATGGTGGGGCTATTGTTAATAAATGTAATTCCAAATACAGTAATGCTTCCAATATAGCCCATTAGCACCATGCCTTTAAAGGGGAATATATTACTACTAATCAACAACTGTTTTTGGTAAATTAAGAAAATGAATGGAGAATTTGTTGAAGATGTTGTAGTGGTTGAATTATGTCCCCCCAAAACTCACCAAAACTTGACATGCGTCCCCCAAGTTTTATGTATTAGAAACTTAGCCCCCACTGTGACTGTTAAGAGAGTGGGAAATCCTATTATGCTAATTGAAAGATGGAGCCTTGAATAGGTGGTTAGATTGTAGGACCAGGCCTTAGTGAATGGATTAAAAATGGTGGTCAGGGGCGTGGTTCTGAGGGCTTTAAAAGAAGAGAGAGGAGAGTCTGTCTATCTCTGCTGTCTCTCTGCTCCACCATTTTCGCAATATGGTACTCTGCCGTCACTGTTGCCACCACCAAGACCTTCACCAGATGTGTTTCCTGAACTTTGGACTTCCTAGCCTCAGAAACTGTAAGCAGTAAATTTTGTTTTTTTATACAATTCCCAGTTCTGTGTGTTTTGTTAGAAGCAACAGAAACGGACTGATACAGATGTTAAGAGTAGAGGAAGGAATTGGATAAAATAGAACCATGGAGATATATTGCAAAGGAAGCCCATGTCACAATTAAAAGTCATACAGATGGAAAGAAGAATACTGCAGGAAAAATAAATATGACAAGATCTAGCTTGATGGAAGGAAAGAGAGAGAACCACTAGGCTAAATCCTGAGCAGTTTCAGGACCAATCATATATTACGGAAGCCTCCAGGAACCTCTGTGGTTTGTGGAAATGAGACATATCAACAGTGGAGTGGAAAGGCTCACATTGGACATGGGCATTATAGTCTGGTAGACCTAGATTAAAATTTTGGCTGTGCCACTTGCTAGCTGTCTGATCTTGGACAAGCTATTTAACATCCTGTGTTTCTTCTGTAAAATGAGGGTGATAATTCCTACCTCATAGAGTTATTTCGAAGATTCAATAAAATATATATGTAAAGTGTTCATTTGTTTTTCTGTTTATTGCCTCCTCTTCTGCCAACAGAAAGATAAGATCTGTACGAGTATGGGCAGGACCTTTGTTTTGTCTCTGTACCTGATGTATAGCATAAGAGTAGACCCTCAAATGTTTGTTGAATGACTGAACAAATGAACTTATCAAAGTATCTGTGTATAAGTCACTGAATGACAGGAGGAAAACACTCCCAAGCTGCAGTGCATTTATGAGATTTTTATCATGATCCCATCCTTGTCTAAATTTTTATTATATTTATTGTCCAACCATTCAATTAATATTTAGCCACATACTGTCTTATGTCATTATCTATTTTATGTTTTATTTTTTAAATTGGACTGTTAAGCTCATGGAGGGTAGAGTGGTGTTTATCCGTCATCATCCAGTCTGATGCTATGCTTGTAGTATCACTGGATTGGAATAAACATATATGTTGTGAATTATTGGGCTACGTAACTAGGAATTTATAGTTGATGATGATGATTGGTAAATGAAATTTTGTTTGATAATGGTAGGATTTTCTCTGAAAATGAAAATATATTTTCTTCAATTGATATTCATCAGATGAGAAGCTGAAAGACATGGTGTTAATGGACAAGAAAAAGACAGAAAGATCTATATGAGAGTATTTATGTTCTAGGTCCTGAAAAGAGGGTATGTGTTGATGGATATTTTGAGCTAATCTTTGGCAAACATGATCTCTCTTGCTTCCGGGCCTTTGCACAAGTCTTCATCTGGAGAATTTCCCTTACTCCCTCCCTCTATTTCATTTGCTAATTCTTATTCATCTTTCAGTTTTCATCTCAATGTCATTTTCTACAAGAAACCTCTGCAGTACCAACCTTAGTCTCGAAGAGGGGGTCTCTCCTCTGGGTTCCCACAGCACCATATACTTTCCCTATCACTGTACATATAAAATTATATTGAAATTGCCTGTTTATTTGCTTGTGTCCTCTACTAGATGATAACTCCATGAAGACAGGAGTTGTATATGTCTTCCTCACCATTATACTTTAACACAGTGCCTAGTATCAATAAATACTTGTTGAATAAATGAATACAAAATGACAAAAAGAAAGGAAAAAACTCTCAGTATGATGGCTGTCATTTACTGGATGTCTGTTAAATGACTGGGCCTTTATAAATGTTAATATTTAATCCTTGCAACAATCCAGATGAGGCAATTGAGGTTCAAAGGACTTAACTCGATCAAAGTGATACTGTTGAGGTTTGAACTAGGATCTCTCTAGAATCAAAGCTTCTGGTCTTTCCACTTGGTGACACTGCCTTTCTGATACCTTATATTTGTATAGGTTGTTACAGGCCACAAAACTTTTTTACTCTTTATAACAGCCTCGTGAAGCTAGGTATCATCCCTCATTTTATATCTAGTAAATGGCAAAGCCAAGACTTTCGAATTAGATATTCTGTATTCAGGTGCATTCCCTTTCCAAGATAACACAGCTGTCTTGTTCTGGAGGATTCAAAGGTATAAAGCCTTCACAAAAATGGTGAGTTGATAAAAGTTTAAAAAATAACAAGGAATTTTGATTCATAAATAATAGAAACAATTCCAGATGGATGTATTTTAGCACGGCTGGAATAAGTTCTATATTTTCTTTGTCATTTTTTCCAAGAAGAGACAAATTAATGAAGTTGGGAATAATTGTTATTAGTACTATCAAGTTCTTTCTTCTCTTTGATGTCTGATTGTTTCTTGGCTTCATATTGCTATGAGCTCAAAATTCCCATAATCCCTATAGAAAAGGCTATTGCTGATGGGACAAAATAGTGCTCTTGGGTGAATTTGATGCAGCTCCTTCCTAACATTGGCCCTTCTTGTAACAATTTGTTTTGTAGTTACTTTTTTTATTCCACACCCCTTCAATTGAGGCTTCTTGCGGGGCCGACCTCAGTGGGTTTGCCCCAGAGGTCATTGACTTTAGCCACCCTTGACCTATGACTTTACTTTGCTCTTTGTCCTCCTACCAAAATTACTTCTGTTGAGAAGTAAGGGGGTAGAGGGAGCATTGTATTTTTGACTGAAACAAGCAGAGGCCTGGAGCTAAGGAAAGCAGTTCTTCACAACTCTTTCCTCAAAATGGAGAAGTCCCTCACACATACAGAGAAGGGAAAATTTAGTGGGAAAGAAATTCAAATTTTCTTAGTATTGCCAGAGTATTTGGCAGCTGCTTTGACACATGTAAGCCAGTGGACTGTAGGGCAATGTAAATACAGAATCTCAAAAAGGAAATAGTATTTTTTAAATTTTAAAAACATTTTTTAAAGCTTTAAAAGATTATAGTTTTCTAAAACCACAATTAACCAAAATTCTTTTATAATCTCAATAAAATGTTAGATTTAAAGGAAAGACCTAAAAACCAATTGCAAATTCAAAAATAAATTGCTCTAAAACAAATAAAATCCCAATATATATTTTGATTATTGGCTATTTTGTTTTGCCCTGTACTGTTCTGTAAATGTTTGATGAAGCTGCAGTTCATTATTTACTTCTCTTTGGTCTCCCCACTAGCTGAATATATTTGTGTTTCTGTTTTCCTTGTGACTTTGCATTTTTACTATCTGCCATTGGAATTTTGTTGAATCTGTGAGTTTGACCGTTTGTGTGGGAGAAAGATAGAGGAATGTGGATAACCAGGCGCAAGTAGGTTGTGGCCGAATAAAAGAAAGTCCCAGGCTAGCTTTTTAAAAATGAAAGTATAATTTATATACAGTAAAGTCTGTAAATCTTAAACAAACATTTTTAAGTACCTTAAACAAACATTTTATTATATTTTTATTTTTTCGTTAAATTTTTATTTTGTCAATATACAATGTATATGATTTTTATGGCCCATCACCGACACCTCCCTCATTTGTTTATTTTTCCTTTGGTTGCCCGTGCTTTTGGGGTTGTATTCATGAAGTCTGTGTCCAGCCCTATTTGCTGAAGTGTTTCTCCTATGTTTTCTTTAATAAGTTTTATTGTTTCAGAGTGTATATTTAAATCTTTAATCCATTTTGAGTTGATTTTAGTATATGGTGAGAGGTATGGGTCTAGTTCATTTCTCCTCAATATGGATATTCAGTTCTCCCAGCACCATTTGCTGAAGAGGCAGTCCCGACCCCATTGAATAGGCTTGGTGCCTTTGTCAAAGATCAGATGGCCTTAAGTGTGTGGGTTGATTTCTGGATTCTCTATTCTGTTCCATTGATCAATGTGTCTGTTTTTATACCAGTACCATGCTGTTTTTGTTATTATAGCTTTGTAGTATAGTTTAAAGTCAGGTAGTGTTATGTCTCCAGCTTTATTTTTTTTGCTCAGCATTGCTTTGGCTATGCGAGGTCTTTTGTTATTCCATACAAATGTCTGGAGAGTTCTTTCCATTTCTGAGAGAAATGTCATTGGAATTTTGATGGGGATTGCATTGAATTTATATATCACTTTGGGCAGTATGGCCATTTTCACTATGTTGATTCTTCCAATCCAAGAACATGGGATATCTTTCCATCTTCTTGTATCCTCTCTAATTTCTCTCAGCAGTGGTTTGTAGTTCTCGTTATAGAGATTTTTCACATCCTTGGTTAGCTCAATTCCTAGGTATTTTATTTTTTTGGTGGCTATTGTAAATGGGCAGGCTTTCTTGATTTCTCTTTCTGCATGTTCACTATTGGTGAATAGAAATGCTACCGATTTTTGTGTGTTGATTTTGTATCCTGCTACTGTGCTGAACTCATTTATCACCTCCAAGAGTTTTTTTTGTAGATACTTTAGGCTGTTCGATATATAGGATCATGTCATCTGCAAACAGAGACAGTTTGACTTCATCTTTTCCAATCTGGATGCCTTTTATTTCCTTCTCTTCTCTGATTGCTCTGGCTAGTACTTCCAACACTATGTTGAATAGGAGTGGTGAGAGTGGCCATCCTTGTCTGGTTCCTGTTCTTAAAGGAAAAGCTTTCACAAACATTTTAAAGTATATCCATCTAACCACCACCCAGATCCAAATACAGAATATTTTCAGTACCACAAAAGGCTCTCAGGTGTGCCCTCCCAGGCATTGACCTACTCCAAAGGATAACTGCTGTTCTGATTTCCATTGCAATAAATTAGTTTTATGAGAACTGTCATTTTTAACAGTGCTTTTCACACAAGACATCATGAATGGGAATGACTGATATAAAGTTTTGGAATTAGGAACAAGTTCAAATTCTTTGGCATGACATATAAGGTACTTCAAAAAGTTCGTGGAAAGATTAGTATTATCTTTTAATACTATTTTATCATGAATTTTTGGAAAGACCCTCATATATGACAATTTTGGTGTGTCCACTGCATCCTAAAGACAGAAATTCCAAACTAGTTCCATTCAGTTCCACATCGGTCAGGGGCAGGGTTTTTGCCTTAGGTGTCCATCTCCACATAGGATGTCCAAGTTACCCACATAAAGTCTCACTCTCTTTTCAGGGACACTTTGTAAGGGTGTCCAGTTTTACTGGATTTCTAATGTCCACAGGCAAAATATCACTGTGGAGTCCACATTTAAAAACAGCTCATCACTGAGACCTTTTCTCTCAACTCCTGGACCTTTTTTCCCTTCCTACTTTGAAAGGGCCCCCAGTCCTGAACCCCACCCAGGTCTGTTTTCCATATCCACTTGTCCTTTATCTCAGCTCCAGGCTTATTTACTCCTTGGGAACAAAGAAAGATGGATGCATACATTTGTATTTTTTCTGTCCATTGGGTTTTTGAGTTTCTGTTTCTGCTTGGGCGCGATGGAAAGATATTAGTGAAAGAGAAGAGTGGGAGGAAAATCTACATAAAAATGCACAGATTAATATTTTGAGATATAGTCCCACTATGTGTATAAGATCATTCATGATGTGGCCCCACTCCACTCCTCTAGCCTCAATTGCCTTGCTTCCTTCCCAATCACTTTCCCCATGATCAATGCATATAAAGCTTGCTGTTCTCTCCATGCTTTCCAAAATCTTTTCTCTCTTCCTGGAACTCCTCATGACCTCTACTTCTTTCCAGTAAATCCCTACTTCATTTTCAAGATCTATTTCAAAGGTTCCTTCATTGACAAAGTCTTCCCCTGTGTCCCTAGGCAGTTGGTTGTTCTTTTCATTATTACAAGAAAATATTTTGTTCGTGCTTCTGCCATAGTCATTGTCACTCAGCTTTAAATTATTTGTTTGAACACTTCCTTTTAAACTAGACCATAAGTTCTTTGAAAGCACAGACCTAATCTTAGTGCCACTATCCCCAGTGGCTAGAGTAATGCCCTATGATATAGTACGGTATACCCAATCCGTTTTGATTTGTGAGTCCACCATCTGTGGGTTATCTATGAACCAATAGATTGAGTTACTAACAGGAAGACAATATGTTTTTTGAATACCCCTTTCTCTTGCTTCAAAATAAAAGGTAGGTTCAAATGATAAAAGTTGATTAAAAACCACACAGTAGAAAATAAAATACATGCCTTTGGTGTGTCTATCTTTCCCTATCTCTTAAATGTTATTCCTCTTAGTTTTGTCTTTTGCTGTCTCCTCTTAATGTTACACATTCTGCCTGTGACTGTATCCATTCCCGTGATTTCAATTACTGTTTTTATTCTGATAATGCCTTTGGCTGAACCTGTTGGTTGCCTTTACAAAACGAATTCTCTCTTTTGTCCTTACTAAAAGGAGCCATTATTTTTTTCAAGGCAAACATACACGTAGATAAAATATGCACCTCCCCAGACTCCCTTATAAATAAAAGTTGTGTGACCAGTTCTGGCTAATGACATGAAAGAGGAAATATCTGGGAGAGTGGTCTTTCCAAAGAAACCTGACAAGGATCAGACTTTTTAACTTTCTGCCTTTCCTCATGGAACATGGACACAGTGACTAAAGGTACATTACCAGTCTTGTAATCCCAAGGACAAAAATTCACATGTTAAAGATGACAGCAGGAAAAAAAGAAAGAACTCATTTTCTTGATAACACCCTTAACAAGCTGCACTGGCTTTTGTCTACCTATTTTGGGTTTCTTGCTACATGAGAAAATTAAACTCTTTTTGTGTTAAGCTACCATTTTCTGTTATTTACAGCTGATGGTATTTCTACTATGTATTTTCCAAATCAAGGCTTGCTTCAGACTGTAAGCGACCATGGATACTGAAAAGATTATGTTATTAAAACCAGCTTTTCTCAACATCTCCAAGTCACTTTATCCTTATTTCATACACTAACTTAATCCTAAGAGCACTGGTTGAAAATATTTAGCTTTCTTCGGGCATATACCCAGCAGTAGGAAATCATCATGTTGAAGGGATACCTGTATATCCATGTTTATCACAGCTCTATTTACAATAGACAAGAATTGGAACCAACCTAAATGTTCATAGAGGGATGACTGGATAAGGAGAGTATGGTATATATATATACACAATAGTATGTACCTTTATCCAAGTAAATGGAAAATTAGATTTCTCTATTTACCTTCTATTGCCTTAGCTTTCAAATTTATCTAACCTAGTACATTAATCTTAAAATCTGTCATTTTCAGGATTGTTTCTGTGTGTGTGTTCTTCTTCCCTTGACATTCATATCATTTGCCTTTTCCAGGGATTTTATTCTAAAAGGCCATTAAAAATGTATGAGCATATATGTATTTGTATATGTACCTTTTCTAAATTAATATTTCTCCTGATACAGATGAAAATCAAATGCTGAACTTAGAGGAAATTACATTAAGTGAAATAGGACAGGCACAGAAAGAGAAATACCACATGTCCTCATAAGTGGCAGCTAAAAAAATAAACAAATAAATTTAAAAAAGAAAGAAGGATAGATACACAGTCACAATAATTTGCTGAACTTTCAAAAGGAGAGAACACAACTGAGACCACCAGAGGTGGGAGAGGGATAAGGGGAGTAAGTGGGAAGCTGGTAGAGGACCACAAAAAATGATTACATTGTATAATGTTGAATACACTAATTATCCTTATTTAAGCATTACACACTGTGTACAGGTATGGATATTCAATGCGGTACCCCACAGATACATACAACCAACTATGTCTCCATAAATAAATAAATGCATACATACATACATAAATAAAAAGAAAAAAAGAGAAAAAGAAAAATATTTAGCTTCTATTCCTGCATTGGCCATTCACAACTGCTTTAAACTAGAATAGTGATTGTTAACCTCCCTAACTTCTCACACAACTTTTGGTTTCTGAACACTTCTCTCTTCCTAAAAGTACAGCATTTAATTTAATTTTCTTAATTAATAAAATTAGTTTTATTTTTTAGAATTGATGCAACCCTTTCTAGATATCTAGATGGGGATGCTGTAAGAGTAGGAATGGGAACCACGTGCTTTAAGGATTTCTGTTCTCACAGATAACACTTATTAGATCAAGTTACAGACCAAGGGATCAAAATACTGTCTTATTTATTTGATTTACATGTTTATGTTTGTCTCCCCTTCACTATTGTTTCCTTAGATTCTAGAGAATTAAGTCGCACATGGAAGATAATTAATATTTATTAAATTAATGAATGAATGATGAATTTACTAGTATAAATAGTAATACAACAGACTTCTGTGTATGGGTTAGGTGATGCTAAAGTAACCAACTACAAAATCTCAGTGGCTTAACACGACAAAAATTTATTTCTCAATTACATTACATTCCAATGTGGATCACACTGGAGGGCTCTGTTTTTCATAGTTATTTAGGGAGTCAAGATGAAGAAGTCTTTACCTTGTCAGATGTGTCTATGATTGCCACAGGTAGGAATGGAGATGTTGTGACTGTATATTAGCTTTTAAAGCCTTCTCCCTGAAAGTGACATTTCACATTTTATTGGCCAAAGTAAATCACATGGCCAATCCCCAGGTAATAGGGAAGTGAAATGCCACCCTGAGCCCAAATGGAGGAGGACTAGAACATTTAAACAGCTCTAATGGTAGGTTATGATTAATACAAATTAGGGATACTGACTTGGAAATTCTGTTTCTGGCAACATAGTGAGCAAGATATCTGGGTTGTTCATTCTCGTAAAAAGCAACTAAAAATCCTAGTTTGAATATAAAACAATTGTTGAATGCTTTCACAAGCAGAAAACAAAATAAGGAACATTTGAGTGGAGATGGAAACTTGGAGATGGAAACCTAGAGATGGGGCTACAAATAAAACTGCCTTTTGAACCTTCGTGCTAAGTAGGGTGGGAAGCTGGGGATAGAAGTTCTGATTTGGGAACCCAGAAATCTGTATTTTAAAAAAATGCTATGTAGGTTTGTGAACAGCCACACTTTGTGGCATCAGTTTCTCAATAAGTTTCAGAAATTCAATAGCTACGTAAAGCATGGAAAAGTTCAGCCTTTAAAAATAAGTTGCCTTGGTTCTAAAATGATTCAATGGAAAGATCTCAGACCAGAATCTAGATATCCTTGTTCTCGTCTAGCAATCTAAGAAATATATTTCCTTTGTTTCTATAGTGTGGGTCTATCAATAAAAAGACTTTAAAATATTTATTAATTTTAATTTTAAAGTATTAAAATATTATTTTATTTATTGTTTTGAGCAGACACTATATGCATACAGTACAAAATTCAAAATCTATAAGTGAACATAATTGAAAATTAATTTTTTTTCTTTCTCTGGTACTAATTCCCTCCCAGAGGTAGTCATTGTACCAGCTTCTTAAGTTACCCTTCCAGAGATATATGAGCATGTACACACACACACACACACTCACACACATTCATACACACACAGATTCTGTTAAAAAATCTCACAAATAGTAGCATACTAAGGTCACTGTTTCTTCATTTTGCTCTATTATCTTGGAGATCATTTCCTATCAATATTGTAGATTTGCCTTATTCTTGGAAGGTTGCATATGATTCTATTATATAGATGTTTCCCAATTGTTTCAATATTTTGAAAATTCAAATAATGCCACATAAATATCCTTGTATATGTCTTTTCTCACATGTGTCAATATATATATGAAATAAATTCCTGGAAGTGCAATTTCTGAGTCAAAGATACGTACGCTTAAAATTTTAATTTAGTAGTGTCAAATTGCTTTCAACAGAACTGGTGCCAATTAACATTTCCACCAGCAATGTATAGATGTTCCCTTTTCTCCCTGTTGAAATTTTAAAAATAATTTTGCTTTTTGTCATATAGAAACTTTCAATTTTTATGTATTTGAATGTATCAGTTTTTAATGGTTTCAATGTTTTGTGTAATACTTAGTAAGCCCTCTCCACTTGAGTCTATTAAAAAATTCTTTCTTGTTTCTAGTGCTTTATGTTTTGTTTTTGTTTTTATGTTTAAAAATTTTATGTTCTGAAAATTTATTTTGGTATGAAGGATATGACATTAAAATATTTTATAGGTGGCTAAACTAGTTGTTCCAAAACCATTTACTTTATTATCTATCTTTTCCCCCACTGAGGTACAATGCCACATTTAATGACATACCAAATTCCCTAATATATTTATGTCTATTGCTAGACTTTCTATTCTGTTTCATTCACCAATTTGTCACTCATTCAGTAGTATTACACTATTTTAACTGGTGAAGCTTCAAAATAAAAATAAATATAATAGGCTTATTTCTCTCTTCTTATTAATTTTATTTTTAAAAGAGTTTCCCATCCTTTTGGCTTTTTTTCTTTTTCCATATGCACTTTAAATACAGACTGCTATTTTTCTAATGAACATTCTGTTGGTATTTTTATTGGGATTGCATAATATTTACAGATTTAAGTTATGGAGAATTTCTGTCTTCATGATGTCTAATCTAACTAATCATAAACCTAATATTTATTTTCCTGTGTGTTCAAGGTTATTTTTTGTATTCCTTAGTAGTGTTTCAAAATTTTCTTCATACTATCAAAAATTTCTTCAAGAAGCACATTTCTTCTCATAGTCATTCCTACGTATTTTGCCTTTTTTGTTGCCAATATAAATGGGATTTTATCTACCTTTGTTTTTTTTTGAAGTCTGGTGCTTTTATGTCTGTGGAACAGATTCACGCATGTAGATTTTCCGGAAAAAAGCCTGTGTGTCATTTATTTTATTTTTTTTTATCATTTTTCTCTGAGTAGCAAAGTTTTATTTTATTTATTTATTTATATTTTTTATTTTTTAATTTATCAATATACAATGTAGGTGATTTTCATGTCCCTTTACCAATTCCTCCTTTTCCTTTGCATTTTAAAACTGATTATTGTTTGTGTTAATACATATGAAGGCAATTAATGTATGTATATTAATTTTGTAACCAGTCACATTGCTGAATTCTCTTTTGCAATTTGTTTTTCTTTTTAAGTTGAAGCTATTGATAGATCATCTACAAATTATAAATTTTACCTCCTCCTTTGCTATTTTATACCTATTCTTCTATTGACCAATTCCATTGGCTACTATCTTCTCCAGAGCAATGTTAGATAATAATGGAGTGTTCATCTTTGAACTAACATATTTAAATTTGTGGAAAGTGATCTAAAAGGTTTTAAAATATCCTTCTCTAAAACTGTCACAGAGCATATGTTTTTAGAAACGATATGAAATAAAAATGCTTCCTGAAAGGATGTCTTATATGTTTGAGTCTTTCAGGTATGTGCTCAAATGTACATTTTCAGTGAGACCTTCCCTGACCACCTATTTAAAATTGCACCGCTCTCCCCCATCCTCCTTTCCTGGCTCATTTTTCTCAGTAGTATTTATTACCATTTCACAAACTATATATTTACTTATTTATTTTTATAATGTATTTTTCCCTTCACTGATTCCAGTAAGCTCCATTAGAACAGGGATTTTTACCTTTTTTTAAAAATTCTGCTGTATCTCTAGCACCTAGAACAGTACCTGCACATAAAAAATGCTCAATAAATATTTAATGAATGGAATTGTCTAAGAAAATCCAGGAAGGGTGTTGTAAGAGAGATTTGCTTGTCTCCAGCTAGATGTCAGTATATAGTATACCTGAAGAATTTGGTGGGATTTTAAAGAATTTTGTGACATCATCGCTTATTTAATTTCTGTTACTTTCTCTGTTTCTCCATGGTGATGAACAATAAATAAAAATCTTCAAATCCCTGTGGGTCTAGGAATATAAGGATCCTGGTGGTAGTAGCTGTAAAGAGGAGAATAGACTGAGACTTGATGCAAGAGTTACCATACAGCTCCTTGACTAGCATTCATTTTGAAGAACAAAATATGTTCATCTGTTTTACAGAAAGGACCATAAAAGTGTTTCAGTAGAAAGAGAATTTAGCAGGAGTACTTGAGCTCTGTACAACAACCTTCGTATTGTTCAAAACAGATGTTCTTTTCTCTGAACCTAATTCACCATTAAAATTAAACACAGCAAAGTTCTTTCACAAAATCAGTGAGAAACCTCATCTCTAAAAGACTTAGGCCTAGGATGTAGCAATGATTATTATTGCTATATAAAGAAAAGAAGGAAGGGAGGGAGGGAGGAAAGAAAGAGAAAAGGAAAGAAGGAAGGAAAAAAGGAAGGAGAGCGTGAGGGAGATGTGGAGAGAAGGAAGCAAGCAAAAGAAAGAAAAAGAAAGGAAGGAAGGAAAGAGAGAGAGAAAGAAAGAAAAAGTGAGAGAGAGAGTGAGAGAGAGAGAGAAAGAAAAGAAAAAAGAAAGAAAAAGAAAGAAAGAGAAAGAAAGAAAGAAAGAAAGAAAGAAAGAAAGAAAGAGAAAAATCAAAGGTTATGAGATTTAAGGAAAGTAGCTGGTAAAATTGTGTGCAAATTCCATTGGAAAATTGTCCTAGTAGCTTTGATGTGGAATATGAGTTGCTTAGCAGGGACTGCTAAAAATACAGTGACTAGGAAGACAAAGTTACTTCATGCTGGCATATTTGCCTGTCTGGTGCCTGGTAGTTGTTTGTTCTGACTTCTAGTTCTGGTCCAGTGTCAGTGCCTCAGCACAGTATAGGGTTAACCTGAACCTGCAGGTCATGTAACAAGGCTTAATTCATAAACAAAAATTGGGGATCTGTAGTTCAGAGGTACTCTTCACATTTGTGCTATTACTAACACTACAATTAGGCTGAATTTAGACTAGCATTCCTATTTCACCTGATGGCAAAATAGGAGATTACTGCATTTAAACTGAAGAAAATCACAAATGTCAGCCTACTGTTAACAATGTTTTCAGATAAAAATGGGAAGAACACATGTTATGATGTTAAAGTGGAATTCAAAGCAGTCCATTGTGCATTAGGACTAGTCTCTTCTCTCCTTGTATTGTGATTTCTGTTAATGTGTTCCTGTCCTTGCTTCCACTTTATCCCAGATGGAAACAAAAGATGTCCTTCTTCAGTAGGGCAAAGGAAATGGAATCCCATCTTTAGTCTTTCATTTCAATCAGAGAAAAGACAAAAGACCTTACCGTGCTCTATAAGGTACTTACTTCATGATTGCCAGCTTCACTTCTCCCCGCTTCCTCCTTGCTTCCTTCACACCAGTCAGACTGGCCTCTGCTGTTCCTTGAACATGCCAAGCCCACTCTTGTTCTGGAACCTTGCCCTTGCTGTTCCCTCTGCCTGGGATGCTTTCCCCCACCACTTCCTTCAGGTCTCTGCTCAAATGTCATTTTATGAGTCCTTATCTGACTACCCAATCTAAAATAGCAACCTTGCTACCTGCCTCTGTCTCCTATTATCCCCCTTACCCTACTTTCTGTTTGTCTATTGTTTTTAAGCAACACCTGACAAATGATATTTTTGTTTATTTGTTTATGGTCTGTCTTCTGAATGTAAACTCCCCAAGGGCAGGGACTTTGTTTTGTTGGCTTCCATGTTCTCAGAGCCTAGAATTGAATCTGGAAAATGAAGCAGAAGCTTGATAACTATTGGTTGAATGGATAAAAGAATCTACTTTAATCCTGGGCACTTTAATGTACAGATTTGCTTATTTTTGTTTTCTGAAATGTACTTAATTCTTCTGTGGCACATGAGAATGTATTTGTCATTTAGCATTAACAGTCATTTATTTTTGCAAAATGTTTTATAAATATGAATTTTAAAAATAAAATATAATATGTGTGAAAGTTGATTAATGAAAAATGGTCCTGGACTTCTCAAGTATATACTTTTAATTTTGGTTTCCATCTTTTTTTCTTTTGATCACACTCTATGTAAGGTAGACAAAGATAAAGACTAAAATAATATATTTACTCATCATTATCCATGTTAATGGACAACTACTTGATGTAACTATTTTGCTTATGTTTGTTTTTATACTTCCCTGAGTGAAAGAGAATCAGTATTTTGGTTGAGAAAGTTCGGCCATAGTCAATATAGGGGAAAAAAGTAAATAAGAAATAATGAGCATTGTAGTAGAAGGTTTTGTTATCTATTCTGTTTAATGATACCTAGGAATTTAAAAGCAAGATTTGCTATGGATCACCCTTCTATTTTTCCTCCCACTGCACTGTCTTAATTTCTTCTAACAAAAATGGGTTATTGAGAGCTTTCTGTACATTAACAAGAAAAAGAATTTCTATTCCAAAAATATATCTGATGACTAAATATACATTATTTAGAAAAACTAGTGCAAATATATTTATGTTAATCAAGTGTGAGTGTCAGGAAAATGTATAGGTCTTTTTTCATCCCATTACTTGGAAAAATATTGATAAGAAAATATGAGATTCTACAAACTCTAAGAAAAAAAGAATGTATTCTGTATAGAAAAGATAGCATGAAGAAAGAGTTGGATAAGTGTACTATGGTCTCATGTAGAGGTTCTGGAGGTTAACCAACACATTTTGGGCCCTCAAAATGCATCAAACCATCTTTGACTGTATAATTAACATTCATTTATTTATTCATGTACTAATTTATTCATTATTCATTAATTTACTGGACATTAGCTGAATGCCTATTGTATGCCAGATTTTTTTTCTTTTGCACTTAGGAATTGAAAGTTGAATAACAGTACCCTAATCTCAAGTTGCTCATAGTCTCTTTAGGAAGAGAAATATATTAATAAGTGTAATGAGTTGCTTCGAGTTTAAGGTATGGGGGGAAGTGGCAAAGTTGGCCCTGAGATGGGAATTATCAATTCAAGCTGGTTGGGGCTTGTTTGAGGGGACTATGGAGTATTGGGATCTCAGAATAGCTTAAGCGAGATATCTTGCATAGATCAAGTAAGAGTTGGAATGATCTTTTAAACACTGATCAGTGCAACAAAAGAAAAAAATGTAGACATTGGACATCATCAAAATTAAAAGCTTGTTTTCAATTTTATTTTTATTTTTGTGAGGTACAATGTGTTGTTACAATAAATGCATATACTGTACAATGATTCACTTAGGGTAGATAGCATAGCTTTGGACCCATTAATCCACCATTACTCCTCCACCCACTTCCCTCACCTCCTGGCCTCTGATAACCATTATTCTACTCTCTACTTCTATGAGAATCACTTTTTTTTCTTTTAGATTCCACATGTGAGTGAGATCATGCAGTATTTGTCTTTCTGTTCCTGACTTACTTCATTTAACATGATGGTTTCCAGTTCCATCCCTGTTGCTACAAATGATAGGATATCATTTCTTTCTACAGCTGAATAGTATTCCATTGTGTATGTATACTTCAGTTGTTTTATTTTTTTTAAATCCATTCATCCATTGATGGGCATTTAGGTTGAATCCATCTCTTTGCTATTGTGAATAGTGCTGTGATGAACATAGGAGTGTAGGTGTTTCTTTAACGTATTGATTTCATTTCCTTTAGGTATATACCCAGTAGTGGGATAGCTGGGTGGGAAGGTGGATCTATTCTTCATTCTGTGAGGAACCTCCATATTATTTTCCACAATGGCTGTGCCAATTTACGTTTCCGCCAACAAAAAAAGAAGAGGAAAAAAACCCCAAAACCCAGAAATGCTCACTGTAGCACTTTTACAACCACTAAACATGCAGAGACCCCGAGCCCTCATCACCCTGCCCGATCTTCCTGCTCAGCAGATCTTCTAAATGATATCACTGAAATTGCTCAACATACCCCTTTTAAAGAAATTGCTATTGATCTTAACAAGCTGAGGAACATGCTGGTTTTTTTTTTTTTTTTTTCCTTCGTGAGAGACTTCTGCAGATATTTTCCTATATGTTTTTGGTGGTATTTTACTAGTAAAACAAAACAAAATAATGCCCCCGGCCCCCCCAAAAAACCCAAATAAAAAACTTTAGTGCTTCAATTTGGGGGCACACTGAGGCATTCTCTATTCAGCTTATACTCATTCCAGTTCCCATGAGTCCCTGTCTGAGTGCTAGAGAGCGTCTGGGAGTAAAATCTCAAAGAAATAATTTCATGAAAATCTCTAGCACATTAGCAGAACAAAGCATTGCTGTTTTGGGATCCATATAACAATTTAACATTAGAGGCTGGCTGGTTAGACCAGTTGATTAGAGCGTGGCCTTATAACACCAAGGTCAAGGGGTCAGCTCCCCATACCGGCCAGCTGCCCCCCAAAACAAATAAACAAACAAGCAATTTAACATTAAAGTCATGAAGAGTTATTCCCTACTTTGGTGGAATTGTGACATGACGTTTGCTCTTTGACAGCTTTGGTGTGCTTCTGTGGCAAGGTCAAGAGTCTCAGAAGCCATGGTAGTCATCTCAGGTAGCCAGGAAAACAGGAAATGGTGTTTGTTGTACTGTAGCTAAGAGAACTGTGCTGGTCATTACTCAAGAGACACCTCGTAGGGAGGAGAGGGCATTTGGGGTCTAGCGATGTCCAGGCATTCCTACTGCAAGCCTATTATTTGCCTGAGGCAGAGGAAACATGGGACACATATACAATGGTGTGAGGACACCTATGGCTGTAGAAGGAACATGTCCTATTGTGCTTTGAATTTCAGGTATGCTGTTTCATTCAAAATTCTGTACTTAGGGTGATCTCCAGGTATCAAACCTCAACTCCAATGATGATAGGTTTCAAATTTCAACAAAAGGAAGTGCTGTGATTTGCTTATGGATCACTTTCCACAGAGGCAAGGCAGCCAGCAAGGCATCATATGTCACTATCTGAAGACAGACTCCTGTATGAGTACTAAATGTTTACTGGAAGCAGCAAGAAAATGTGAAGTGTTAAGGACTGTGGGGCTGTATCTCCCACAATGGAGAAAGGCTGATGAGCAGTTCTCCTGCCTGTGTGCAGCCAGCAGCACCCCTCTCTGGAGGGATTCATATATTGATTGGCCCTCTGGAGGGCGGTGACCTGTGACCTCCCCAGTGGGAGGGAGAAGTCTGGCTAATCCCTTAGTTTCTCTGACAGCAGTCCGGAAAGATCCTGTTGCCGGGAATCGAAGGTAGTTGTTACCTTGATAGCAGGAGTGCAGCATGCGTGTGTTTCTCCTGGTCCGCATGTGATCCTTCACGGTGATGCTTGTGTGTTTACATCTGTGCAAGATTCAGGAAGGTGGGGACAGCCCACGTATGTCCTCTATGCCCTCTTCAGGAGGCAGGGCCAGCCCACTGGGTCAGCGTGCACTCTCCCTTTGCCGCTCTCCTAGATGTCTACTGATGGGACCGCTTAAGCCAGAGGGGATCTCTCAGGGTAGTCAGCATGATTCCTGAGATGGGCAAAGTGCTGGGTAAGTAAGAGTACCTGAACTTTCAGCGAACTAGTGAGCTAAAATGTTTCTCAACACGGGGCACACATAAGAGGGGTATGTTTTCCCTTTTTGAGTGGCCATATATGTTGCTGGACAATTCTCAACATTGCATCAGAATTATCTTGGGTGTTTCCTCCACTTCTGCTTTTTTCACTTTGATTACTTTGTCTTTCTTCATATATTTAACCACTTTGTAAAGTAGGGATTGCTTGGGCTAATGGGCTTATAAGTGTTCAGGGGTGAGTTGGGGACAGTTTTAGATTTGAGGCTGGCTCTGTGGTTACTGTTCTTGCTCAGCTCCTCCTCATTTCACCTGAATTTATATTCTCAGTGGTCCCTGCTTTGGGGGTGCTGTCACTTCTCCTCTTACATTTTCATTCTGTAGACTAAAATACTGCTATCACAAACAGTTCCTTTTAAACAGGAACAAGGGCTGGCCGGTTAGCTCAGTTGGTTAGAGCATGGGGCCAATAACACCAAGGTCCACGGTTCAATCCCTGTGCTGGCTAGCTGCCAAAAAAAGGAAGGAAAAAGAATAGGTGCAAGAATTATATGTTTATCATTGTTTATAAATGAAGATATTGTCATCATGACACATTCATAAGTGGGTATATATAATTATTTGCAGTTTCTTCCTCCCACCCCGCACCCCTATTCTTTCCATAACCAAAAAGTCTCTCAGATTTCATATCTTAGAGGGATCATTGGAAAGAAGACCAAAACTTGTGTTTTATTTTATTATGTTTTTTTCCCTGGAAGCGCCAAGTATTTCATAAAGATGCCATCTTCCACAGCACAAGTCACTGTGACTTGAACATCTCTGCCTTTCCCACCCTGGGAGCACAAAAGGGTTCACATCTCAATTGCTCCGCATCCACCTACCCGTTACAGTACTTTGTGGATTCTTCTCTTCCATGTATTTGTGGAAATTCCCCCACAAGTTGCTTTTCATTTATCCATGCTGAGACTGGGTTAGAGCTCACTGCTGGGACTTCCCAAACTCAGTTGCCACAGCTGCCAAAACTGGAGCTCTGCCATTGCTACTGCAGTCTAGCTGGGCCCCACTGCCAGCCACCACCTAGTTGCCTTTGTGCAGCTCTTGTCTCAGGCACCTCAGCCAGTGATGCTTTTGCAAAGTGAGAAAAAGAATGCTTTCTTACTCTATGTTACAGTGAAGACAGAGTCCTAGAAAGGGGTTGGTTGGCCTTAAAGCACAATGAGATCATAGGGTGGCTTCTTTGGATTTGAATTGCACTGCTCCTGCTGCAGCCAGAACTACCACCTGGAACTAATTCTCGTTGGAACTCTGATGTTGCCACAGACTTTGGGCCTGGTAGACTAGGACTTTCTGCCATTAGCACCTTCTCATTTGGGATCCCTGCTAAATCTTGGCCAACTCTGTTTTATTTAAATGTAGGTGGTATAAATAAAAATTAGAATAAAAATCAGAATATTTCTTTCTTCAGTTTTGGGAGTGGTGGGAAGGCTTGTGCCTCAAAGTTTCTAAGTTGTGGGACAGCTGTTAATTCATACACACAGGGCTCAAACATACTGCTGGAATGCCTGGGTCCCCGAAGGTTCTGCTGTCAGCTGCTGACTTCACACTGCCTTCCAACCCTTGGGTCCTTTCGCTGAAGTTGCTGTACTGAACACCTTGCTCCTTTTGATAAATTTTCTATAGTCTCTCTTTATATCTTACTCATTTGGGGTTCCTAAAATTAATCAGATATAGCTGTATATATGTAAAACCTGTGGTCAGGATTTAATTATTTTCCCAGGAGGATCTGCAGTCTCCCATAATCTAGTTTATTCCAATAGATTCAGTGGCTATAGCAGGGATGAAGAGAAGTGGGTCCTCTTATTCTCGCTAACTGGATGGATGTGAGTCTCAGCTCCAACCCAGCCAAGGTGCTCTGCATTTGCAGCAGTTATAATTCAAGTGCCAGACACTTTATTTGCAAATAGTACCCCCTTCCCTTCCCGTACTACTCTGTATCCTCCCATCCTCTCTCTTTCTCCTACATTCTGTCTAACCACACCCTGACACCTTCTCCCTCTCTAACCTACACGCTCAGAACAGCCACCAAACTGCTCCACGTTCACGGTGTGTACCAGAGGTTGTTACAGGGGACTCTTCCATGAGTTTCTTTCCCATAGCCTTCTTTCTTTTTCGTCAGAGTGTATATCTATATGTATGTGTCTATGCATTTATCTATCGTATATTGATAAAAAATTCAGAAAATTATGTTGAAATAACAAACTATTTCAAACATGCAGGAGACTGTAGAGACTAATACAACAAATACCATGTAGCCACCATCTACATTTAACAAATGTTAACATTTTACCATCTTTGATTCAGATTTTTTGAAATTAATACAAATAAATTGGATATTAAACAATTCCCTTAAATTGATATAGAATTCTAAACAAAAGTCCATTTTGTCTTTGAAGCAGGAGTAGGTGGGTCTTCCCTATAAACTCAACTCAAGGTTATAAGAGCTCTACCGCAATTTCTTCCCTATCCCTTCTTGAACGCACATAAATACACACACACACACACACACACACACACACACACACACAGAGGCAGCTCCAGCCAAGAAGCCGAAGTAGATTTTTTGGAATGAATACAAATACATTGCATTCATTTCAAAAAGAATTACAGATATATGGAAAGTCCTGTATTTACTTCTCCCCAGCCCATAACTCTCTAAGTCCCCGAGAAGTAACCATTCATTCCTGTGGTAGGTTTTTCCCTTCTCATAAATGTTTAATGCATTTCATATACATGTATATATTCATATTGTTATATAATATTATTTTATGCATTTAAAATTAAATGTATTATATCATTCAGTTCATAACATATTCCAACTTTATTTCATTTATATTTAATTTTTTCAGATTTTTCTATGTTAATACATTAGATGTAATTCATTCATTTTAACTACAGTAGAGATTACATTTGATGCTATACAAAAGCTAACATATCAGTTTCTCCATGGACAAGTAGCTACTTTAAGTTCTCTTTTTTCTCACTCTTCCAACTCTTGCCTTATTAATTCTGAAAACTTTCATGATTGCTTCCTGATTCTGATTACTGGTTCAATTCTAGAAGCCCTCTTGTCTTCTTTGTTTCCACTGTTTAAAGAAGTAAACTGATATTTGAAGTAAAAGACATGGCAGCCTAAGGACAAGAATGGAGTACAAAGTTATGAGCTCTGCAGTGACGACTGGAAGATTCTCTAGGGTTTAATATGAGGTTGGTAATGGTGCTGTGACCAGGACAGGAAGACCACGGACTGTGGTGGAAGACAACTGAGCTAGAATTCCAGCTTCACAGCTGGAATTTCTTCCTAAACTTCTAAAAATTCTCCAAACCTCACTCTCCTTATGGAGAGCTTATAGAGTTGCTTCGATTGTTAAATGAAATAATTTATATAAAGCTCATAGTGCAGTGCCTGGCACATGGTATGCATTCTGTTCATCTTTGTTACGAGTAAAGGTTATTAGCTTAGTTGAATGCCAACACCTCTATTTTGTTAGTGAAATCCTTGTAGGGATTCTGCCTCTTGGCTGGAGTTGTGTGTGTGTGTGTGTGTGTGCACTTATTTGTGTTCAAGGAGGAATGGGGATTGAGCTGCTATAAAGGTCTTAAAACCTCGAGATTATATGGAAGACCCCCTTATTCCTGCTTCAGAGGCAAGATAGACTTTTGATATGTTGAGAATTCTATATTAATTTAAGAGAATTGTTCAATATCCTAACATCTTTTAAGAGTATTATTAATGAGTTATAAGGATTGCCTTGAAAAATATATTCTATAAAAATAACTTAAGTACCACTACATTAAATACAATTTAAATTGGTTTTTTCACATGTATGTTTTAACTTATCAGAGGCCTCTATGAACCTATTTAAGCCCACCCCTAAATGAAATTTTTTATTAGGAAATAAAAATGTATGTATGCAGATAAAGGAAGTGAGAGGCTATCAGGTTGCAGGGGGGACTTTGTGGCCTGAGAATTGTAGTGATTCCATCTTCATTCGTACAAAAACTGTTTTGTATTACTTTTCTTTGTAGTCATTATTAAGCCAGACACACACAGATGCTATTGGAAGAAACAAGGTTTATTCTCTGTTGGGAAAAATTCTAGGGCTAAAGGTAGAACGGGAACCTCTTCAGAGGTGGCTTTTTCTTCCCAAGTCTGAAATAATTAGTAAGGGTTGCTCAGCGATAGACTATTTTAAATGGCTCTGCCAAGACAAAAGAGTGTCTGTGATGATTATAGCCAGAGACACAGAAGGAAGTGGGGCCACTGAATAGGGGAAGGAATAGGGGTGCTGATCACAAGGAGAATTCACACAGAAGGCTGTTCACATTGAAGAAATATTTTTGAACAATGATGCACTAATCCTGTGGATGAACTCAGGAGGCTGCATTAGTTAAGTCCCAAATTCTCAAGTAGCCAGAAAGGGTTACAGTCAGTCAGTTCTTATTCTCTTTATTCTGTGGGCATTCTGAAAATTACATTTCTTTCACAGGGACAGAAAATAAAGGGATAGGGGCTTTGGGAAATTCTGCAGGTCCTTTTAGGACATGGTTCCTAATAATATTTTTGTACCCATTTTTCAAAACTGCATGTGTTGTGCGAACATTTCCCTCTCCCAAATATAGCAATGGTTGCAATAGCAACTAAGGGAACATGTTATTTATTTATTTATTTATTATTGCATTTGTACAATAACTATTAAATCTTTGAGGACTATATATGGACTATGTGTAGAACTACTCAGTAAGGCAATATAATGATGATTTTCATTAAGGGCTGCAAGACAATATAAACATATAAACAGGAACGGGCAGTGTTTTATGTAAGGATAATCTGGCCACAATTTCTATTCTAAGGCTCATTTTAAGTATGAATTTTTTTAGAGAATTAAAATCCTCATGTTTGGTAGATTTCAGTAGATTTCTATTTTTCTATATTTCAACAGGACTGTAATTTTTCCTCCATTTTCTTATATGAACTTTCAATTTGACAAACACTTAAAAATGAATATTTGTGTTTACATATTTCAAATCCTAGTAGGAGGTTAGTAGATAAATTTATAGAAATTCTTAAGGAGAGATTTTCAGAGACAAATTTCCTGAAGAAATCTTTGATTTCAACTATTTTGCCAGTTAGTGGGAATTTGCACATTATATTACATCTGCAGTAACAGTGCAGAAACCTAAAAATAGAATGCTGAGAATAGAACCTGAAAGAGGGGCAAGAAGAAAATAAAAGAAGAGATGCTTAGATGGATTTAGGTATCATGAGGTATCATACTATCACTAAAAAAATTTATACTGTTTGAGATTCATCAAGTAATTGTTATTTTTCTTTTTACAGATACCCACACTTGTTTAATAACCTCCTCTGGCTATAAACTTGAGCACCGATGCTTGACGTATTGTAAGTCAGAAAGTCATGTATAGAAAAAACAGTTTTGCATTTTAACCTCTTTTATGCCTTTACTTTTAAAAAAAACTTGTCATATATGGTTAGGAAAAGAAAAGACTTTTTGTTTTTGTAAGCAAATGTTCTGACCTTGTTCTGAATTGATAAACTGCATAAGTTTAGCTTTACTAATTTGAACTCCCAGAGTTCCTCTTGTGATACTGGTGGGTACTCAATAAATTGTTGCTGCTGTTGTTGATGATGAATATAGATAATAAAAGAGTGTGGAGATGCATTTTTCCCTTTTGTGGTTTGATATAAAAAAATTCTTTTTCAGGCCTTTTTAGATATATATTTGTTGGTCTCACAGTAGTGGGTCATTTATGCATTCTATTGTAATTTGGTCCAAATATAATAGTTTTTATCTTCAAATCAAAACAAATTAGAGAGAAGTAATGAGACACCACTTGGGATTGTTGGCAAGTTTAAATGTTCAAAAAACTAAGTCACAAAAGCAGGAGAACAAAAAACCTCATCCTGGCTGATTCAATGATTTAACCAGCAGTCGGTGTTGGCACCAAATCATCAGCCAGACTGTTAAAAAAAAAAATCTCAAGGGCTGGTAACTCTTTCTTCTGTGGGGAAAAGATCTAAAATATGTCCCTCATTATACCTTTTGGTACACAGATTTTCCTTATGAATTTCTGATTGGAAGAAAAACATGAGGATGTGGCATTGCAAGGAAAGCCACAAGTGGGACATACAGTAATAAAACGTATTGGCCGTTCTGCAAGGGAATTTGATCCTTTGCAGTCTGGGAGGCGATTGGAGTATCAAACATTGTATTATCAGGGTGTCTCATCCTGACTGTATCTAATCACCCGTGGCTCACATATTTATGTTCGGATGGAAAGACCCCAGGAAAAATGGATTAGAACAGTGCTCACATTTATTGTAAGAGCCTCTGTAGCATGAAGTGGCACATACAGATCCTTCTCCAAACGTTAAGCAGCGTATCTATATTTGGCATCACAATATAAATATGGCTCATGCTTACTGTGATCCAAGAAAAATGCTTTCAAGGAGATTTACATTCATTCAGCGTTGCCACGTTATAAAATTTAAGGCTGCGATATTTTTTACAGATGATGCTAATTTGCTAGTGATGTTTATTAGCTTTGTGAGTCTCAGTCATAGTACATGTAAGCATATGTGGTCAGGGGAAGCTCTAGGATTTTCTCTAATGAATTCCAATATACGCTAACAGGAAATGTTAACCACACACAGTATGGCCAATAAAGTTCTCTATTTCCTTTTTTAAAAAAATTATTATTTCACACATTTTGGGAAATACAAGAAGCTGGATATTTTGTGCTCACGTATGTGTCCAGTTCATGTGAGAGTCCTCATTCCCCCAGGACAAGAAAGGTCTCTTTCTTCTGCAGTCTTCAATTAAGTCCCCCAGAGCCAAGTTCTACATTTTCCAGGTTGATTCTGTTGATTGTGATTTATATATACCCCATCAATTTTCAATGGACAGGCTAAAAGTTAGGCAATTAAATTTCTGTATTTTTTTTTTACTTAGGAAATTGAATTTGTTTCAAATCGTTGACCAGTAAAACCATATGTGTTAGTTTTACACATTATACAACATGACCATCTTGTTTGATCAGCATAATCTTTTCAGAGAGCACAATGAACCCAGCTATGTTGAGAAGGGGTTCCAAACTCTTTATGATAGACTTTCGGGATCTGGCAAACATGAATCTCTTCCCTACTGTTATTGAAGCCATTCTGTATGTACTACTCTTTGGTGACATGCAGTAGCCAGCAAACAGCAAGTAAAATCCTACATCCTGTAAAAGATCGATGGGCAGAGCATTTGATCACAGAAGAGCAGAAATGAGCTTCAGGAGGCATGCTAAAGGCCATATGGTCCTGCAGGGTCTGCCAAGATGTTGGGAGAACCCAGGAAGCCAAGCCAACGAACGGGCTGTGCTCTGCCTATTATAATAGGCAGCACTAGGGTGGGAAGTTCTGGTTATTTAGTAAAAGAGATAGGGCCAGAATTAGGAAAATTTAGGACTTTCAAATTAGCTGCTTTCTAATAGTAACTGGACTTTGTGATCTTTGCATTTGCTGCCTTTTGCTTATTTGCTTAATTGCTCAGTGCTCATTGACTGCATAAGTTCTGTTTGGATGGTGTTTGATTCTCACCAACTGCCCTCCCTCCCTTACATAATTACTTATTAAGTGGCTGATAAGTGCTACACGCTGTGTTAGGGCTGAATATATAATAGAGAACAAGATGAACATGGCCCCTGCCCTCATAGATCTTATGGCCTAGTGGGGAAAATAAAAACTGGAACACATAGTCATAATAATGCATAATGAAGGATACAAGAGAGAAGGTCGAGAGTTCTATAGGAGCACATAGCAAGGCGAATCTAATGTAATCTAGAGGTCAGAGAAGGTTTCTTTGGAAGAGATATGCACGCTGAGACCTGAAGGATGAGTAGAAGTTTGCTAGCAAAGTAAGAAAATATCCCACATAGAGAGGATGGTATGTGTGAAGTTGTGAAACAGAGAGTTTAGCAAATTTGAGCAACTGGAAGGTAAAGTGAAAAGAAGGATAAAGTGGAGGACTGGAGGATTTCTGCTTTGTTTTCCCCCTTCCTGCACCCTAGGGTATGAGGCAGGGTGAGGAAGTCAGGGAGAGGGTTTTGATGGGCACAGAGATTTAAATTTTGCAGGAGGAGGTACTTTGTAGCAAGTGGGAAGTATGTCTCTGGAACAGGAATTGACTCACCCAGAAAAGTAGAAGATTGGGGTTAGATTAGGGTTACCTGTATAGTGTGACTGCTAGTATGGCTGGAAAGTAAAAGACTGACATTTAATTGATAGACAGAGGAATAGTTTCAAAGAAGACTGAGAAGAATCCAGAAAGAGAGGACAAAAACTAGGAAACTGGTATCATAGAAGTGAAAAGGAAGAGTGTCTTTCAGGGCTGGGATTTGTCTAGGGCACAAAATTTAAGGGGGTTCCCCCACACCCAGTACTTAAGATAAATAATATTTTAATGCACTATTTTAAAAACTAAAGTTAATGCAAAATTCCATGATGAACAAAACATCAGATTTTTAAATAAAGATGGGATCAGAACTACTGAATTTTCTCTTTGCCTCAAACTCCAGTATGGCTGACAGGACACAGTAATACTGTTATATTTAGAAGTCTTATATTTTGAAGTTTGATATTTCGTTCAATAAAAAGAAGGAGCAATCAGCAGTGTTAAATGTGGCTGAGAAGTGAGTTAAGATATGGCCTGAAATGAGTCCCATGGATTTAGGAACAAGCCATTGTTATTGAATCTTTTCTCTACCTTGTTTCAATAAAGCACAATGGAAGTTATCTTATTGTTTCTGCAAATACAATCACTACCTCCAAAAAAGCTGAGTCTTTTTCTTAATTAGGAGATTGTATAAATAAGAAAATACATTTTTTCCTTTTTTTCATAATTTTTTTAATTGTGATAAAACACACATCATAAAGTCTGCCATCTTAACCATTTTTTTAAAAAATTATTTTTTCACAGTTGGTTTTTTTTTGGGGGGGGTTGCGGCTGGCTGGTATGGATCCAAACACGTGACCTTGATGTTATGAGGCTGTGCTCTAACCTACTTAGCTAACTGGCCAGCTTCATCTTAACCATTTTAAGTGTACAGTTTAATGATATTAAGTACATTCACATTGTTGTGTAATAATCACCACCATCTCCAGAACTCTTTTCATCGTGTAAAATTTAAATGCTATACTCATTAAAACCTTTTCTGATTTAAAGTGTATTTTGTCTGATATTAGTATAGCTACCCTGCCCTCTTGGTTACTGTTTGCATGGAATATATTTTTTCATCCTTTGACTTTCAACCTATTAGTTTCTTTGGATCTAAAAGCCTCACTTTAGACGGCATATGCTTGAATCATATATTTTCATCCTTTCTGCAAATCTCTGTCTTTTGTTTGAAGAATTTAATCCTTTTATATTTAAAGGAATTACTCATAAGAAGAGACTTCTGTCATTTTGCTATTTGTTTTCTATATGTCTTACAGTGTTTTTGTCCTTTATTTCTTGCTTTACTGTCTTTTGTGTTTAGTTGATTTTTGTCATGAAATGTTTTAATTCCATTCTCATTTTCTTTTATGTATATTCTATAGCTATTTTCTTTCTGGTTATCATGAGGATTACATTTAACATCTTGAAGTTATAGCAATCAAATTTATACCATCTTAACTTCAATAACATACAAAAACTACTTCTTCACAGTTTCATCTGTACCCTTTTCAGTTGTTGGTGTCACAAAATTATATCTTTATGTATTGTATGTCCAAAAACACAAACTACACAAACTAATGCAGTCATCACTTAACCACAGGGATACATTCTAAGGAATCCATGATTAGGTGATTTTGTCATTGTGCATAGATATCACAGAGTGTACTTCACATCATAGACTGTACTCAAACAAACATAGATGGTATAGCCTACTGCACACCTAGGCTATATAGTGTAGGTTATTGCTCCTAGGCTACAGACCTTTACAGCATGTTATTGTTCTGAATACTGTAGGAAGTTGTAACATATGTTAAGTATTTGTGTATCATACATATCTAAACATAGAAAAGGCATAGTAAAAATACAATATTTCAGTCTTCTGGGACCACCATTATACATGCTGTTTGTTGTTGATCAAACCATTGTTTTGCAGCACTTTTTAAACAAATGAATTATTATGAAATGAATTATGTAGAAAACAAAATGTATTGTAACCAAAGTTACAATAATACTAGCTTTTACAGTTGCCTATGTGCTTACCTTTATTGTGATCTTTATTTCTTCATGTGGCTTTGAGTTGCTGTCTAACGTCCTTTCATTTCAACCTGCAGGACTCCTTTGAGCATTTTTTGCAGGGTAGTTCTCTTATGAAATATACATTTTTAACTTCATAGCATCTTTTGTATTAACATTCAGGTGAAATGAAATCCTTTCTTAATTTTATGAATTAGTCTTCAGAAGTTTTCTGAGTGGATCCTTGTTCTTGCCTAAGTCCATAGGGCAGGCATATCTGAGCATCAGAAATAGGCTGGGGAGCCAGGTAACTAGATACAATTAGTAAGCACACCTGTGTTTACCCATTGAGAAGTCAACTGGTGTTTTGTTTGTAGGTTTTTGTATCTGTTTGGGAGGCATTAGATTCTTTTAGAATAATTTGCTTCCTGATGGGCTCTTCAGTTTGAAGCACTATTATAATTCATTTCTGTGTGCAGTACAATCCCCAGGTCCATGCCAACAAAGATGTTTATCTACATTCCTTCTCAAGTGCTCTGTTTCACTTTATTCAGATTACACTTGACCTAAAAAGATTAGATCCTTTCACTCTCAGATGTCATTATATATTATAATCATATTTGGAATATTTTGTAAGATTGGAAGTAACTTTTCATATCCCGACCACCTGTCCAAAATCTGGGGAACACTAGCTTCATCTCTCAGTGTGTCAAAAGGTTAATTACATTTACAGGGCAAAAAAACATTTTTATGAAATCAACCTATGGACTTAGGATGACCAGCCATCTTGATTTGCCTAGAACTGTCCAGATTATAACATTGAAAATCTTGTGTCCTGAGAAACCCCTTAGAACTGAGCAAACCTAGACAACTGTTCGCACTATTTGGCCTAGAAACATTTTCTGCTCTCCTTTATGAAAGCCACCTAGTTCTTTCAGGTGTAAGGGTATGAGTGACTTTGCTAATTTTTTGTGCTCATGTTCTTGCTAAATTTCTCAATATTCATGAACTACTGGCAGTTTTGAGCAAGAAGAGAGATGAGAGATCCTGCACTACAACCTTCTCATTTCACATAGGAATAAAATCTCAATTGCACTGGCAAATTTTAGCGATCTTTGTTCCACTCTGGCTGTCATGGTACCAGATTTCTGCAACATCTTTGAACATCTCCTTTCCCACTAATTAAAAACAAACCATTATGTTGGAACATCAGCTACAGTATCAGGAAAAAGTAGCATTTAGTTAGTTTTAAATTGTCCAGTAATCTTTCTCTAACGGCTCTATTTGTGTCATAGGCATTTTAACTTCCCTTGTGTCTAAAGTTCAGTGTCTCTCATAGATTACTCATATTATCTGAGTGTAAAAATAAATACAGTTAGGTTAATTAGCATCAATTTCAATAAGATCCCAAAGTAATTTTATATAATGCTTCCTGGGCAGAAAGAAATTTAACTTGATAACAGATGGGTACCTAAAATAGAAGCTATGCCCAAAGAAAGAAAATAAACACAGAAAAAAGAGAAAAATAGTGTATGCATTGTGTGTACAGATGTATGGATAAGGTTTTCTTCTTGGAATTACCAAAATGGGCCTTTGTTATTTTGCCTCCAAAGGAAGTGAGAGTCTTGGCTCTCAAACAAGCCAACTTACCCTGTGGGATTGTTGAGAATTCAAATACCTAGCTCCCACACTTGGTCATTCTGGTTCGGTAGATCTTGAGTGGGACTTGGGAATCTCTATTTTTAATAAACTTCAAAAGTGATTCACATACTTTTGGTCAATGGAGCGATGTTTGGAAAATACTGAGTTAGGCTGTTTAAAGAAGCTTTTCTATTTTTTATTTTGGGAAAAATATTTACTAGTCATTCCTCAGACTTTTTTAAAATGGCAGGTTGTCATCATCTTTCCTTTAAAGAGGGGGAAATTGAAGAATGCAGAATCATATTTTAATGTAAAAATATGAGAAAATGAGGATTTTTACTCTGTGGTTTCTTGAAGAGTACATGATGGTCCTGAAATAAGACCTGGTGTAAAGTGCAAAAGTGAGTACATCTAGAAGGCATATGAGACTGTACAAGGCAATTTGTACATTCTGCACAGTAGGGGTGGCTCCTGGAAACTGCCTAGACTCCAGCATTCTCCAACCCTAGACAACTTGTGCTGTCACAGAGATTAGAGATTATCCAACCCTAATCAGGTGGAGAAGAAATGGTTGAAGTCTTTCTTGTTCATTATTCATGATGGAAGTACTTCTTATTAGGTGTATGTTTACATGGCTATGTACACTTACCCACATAACCAGAAAAATCCTCTGGGAAACTAATATAAGGCCCCAAGTCCTTAATTAGCAGAGTGGATTCTCCAGCCCTGTCACTTAATGGTATAGCAGAAGATGTGCTTGGCAATTAATTGGATAAGCTGTAAAACTGGAGTCCTGACCACTTTTGGTCATTAAAGATCCCAGGGTACTTTCCTTATGACAGGTGGGGTTCTGGATGAATTCCAGCTCTGATAATTAAATTACATTCTGCCCAGCTTCCCTGTACACTTTCAATTGGACTCCATTCCCTTTCCACCCTTAATAGCAGTGGACTTGTACATTAATAAAGAACTACTGGATTCTAATGATGCCTACAATATAGTAACAATGTCCCCTAACTGATGGAGTGAGATTCACTGTGTTAGTCATTGAGAGGCACACTTTGTGCAAAATGTAAATAGTTGGATTGGTATCTGAAGAGACATGGTACCACTCCTGAAATATAAGGGTCTTCACGAAGTTCATGGAAAAATTCATATTATCTTTTAATTTCATTTTTCCATGAACTTTTTGAAGTACCCTCATATTAAGCATGTTAAACATTGCAGTATATAATTAAAAGTGTATATCCTATTAGCTTTAAAAGCCATTTTTCGTCTGTTCCTTTTATGAAGGATGTCTTTCTGAAAAAATTAATAGACATACTTCATTAGCAGAACAAATCCATGTATTTAATAAAAATGAAACACTAAAAAATTAAACAGCTGATCTCAGTCAATAGACTAGAGGGAGAGATAAGAATAGTGAGACATACTCAGAATCAATTCGATGACTTGAAATTGCTGATGCAGAATTTAACCTTATGTGTCTTCATTATAAACAATTAGTCTGCTTCTAATCATCTGTTTTTCCAAAATGGGGAAGTTTGGAGGGCAATGTGCTTTCTCAACAGTTATATTTTGTTATTATCACAAATTGTTTTGCTCATACAAACGTTTTTTTCCAAACAAGTGAGAATTCAGTGAACTATATTTTTATTGAGAATAGAGTACTGCTGTTATGTAAGGTGAACAAACTCCTCATAAATTATTATTTAGCAGGTTGTCTGTTTCTGGGAATTAAAATTATCTCCAAAATATTTTCAAGATATGAATAAAATATTATTTTCTCATTGTAGGTAATAACTTTCCATTTAAAAAGTATTTAACTCACACTCTGTTAATAAACTGAAAAAACCCTTTATTTGGTATCCTGATTTATACATACATATTCAGAAAAGCAAAATGTACTTCCAAGTTTATGTGACTTGTCAATGTGTTTGAGAATAATCCAGTTGGAGATTATTTTTTGTTTGCCTTTGTTGTTATTGTTAAAGTAATTTTCTGTTTCACATAATATACATAACTCAAAATTTCCTGCCTTTAACACAAAACGAGTCAACACATTCACCCTCACATACCCCACCCAAATGTTTAAATTTGAGGATTTTGTAATATTTTCTGTGCATCTATTCTTTAAGTCACAATAGATATTGGCTTGCTGCAGTTGAATTAATGAGGAAAAAAAAATCAGAAGGTAGACAAGAGCTGATTTCATTGTAGGGAAGCTGGTTTTATTACCTAGGTTATCGTGAGATACATTTTTGAAAGAGCATTAAAAGTGCTTGTGAAAATGTTTTAAGTACAGATACATTCTTATAATGAAAAGAAGTGAAATTTTATCCTTAGAATGTCTTTAAAATAGGAAAAATTCTCAGAAATATATGAAGGTTCTTCAAAAAGTTCATGGAAAACAGAATTAAAAGATATACAAATCTTTTTGTGAACTTTTTGAAGTACCCTCATAGATGGCTTATGAATGATGCTGGCCTGTGCTTGAAATACAGTGAATGTAGGCAGGCATCATTTGTTCGCTTATTTTAAAAGTAAAATTTAAAATGTCTAGAGAAAAGAAAAAAGGAAGAAATAGTGCATCAGATTGTGCTATCTCTTATAGTGGTTTTTAGAATGACTTTATGGAATTTTGGCTACATGTGGCCAACTGAAACATGTTCATCTCCTTTTCTCTAGAGACTTCTCTAAAATGAAAGTAAAGAATAAAATCTCTTTATATCCATAATATGAAGTAAAATGAGTTAGAGGTCATTACCTGTTGGGTGAATTTCCTCATTATTAATCTGGCATAGGGATCCATCCTTCTAAGGGTGAACTACTGACCCTTCCAAGATGGAAGGGGTTTGATATTTACATAGGTAGTCAACTATATTTTAGTTCAAAATATTTTGTAATTTTCATTATGATTTCTTCTTTGACCCATGCAAAATTCAGAAGTTTATTTCTTAATTTTGAAACATATTTTATAGTTGTCTTCTTGTTATTGATTGTTACCTTAATTGCATTGGGATATCATATACCCTATTTCTATTCCTTTAGTGGCTTTCCTAGAAATTGCAACATGAATATTTAATTCATCATGTCTGCCGTACATCAGTACCTTTATCCTTTTCTTGGACAACACAAGCTCCTTAAGACACCTTAACCTCATTTACTTCACTTCTGTCTTACATGGTATTATTGTCATGAATTGATTCACCATAGGATGTTACTATTACTGTATTATATAGATAATGTTTACATAGATTTATATATGTACTTACCAGTTTATTTTGTTCTTCATTTTCTTTGCCCTGTTTAGCATTCTATCTAGGTGTACTTTCCTTTTGCTTGAAATATACTTTTTAGAATTTCCTTTACTGATGGTTATTTGTAGCAAAGTGTCTCTATTTTTGCTTGTCTGAAAATATCTTTATTTTGTTTTAATCCTTTTTTGTTCTTGTGCATTTTTTCCCCCTTTTTGTCTTTTTTTTTCGTGACCGGCAACAGGATCGCAACCCTCAGTGTTGCGCCCGCACCGCGCTCAACCAGTGAGCGGACCGGTCTCTATATGGGATCCGAACCCTCGGCGGGAGCGCCGCCGCGCTCCCAAGCACCGCACTCTACTGAGTGCACCACCGGGCCGGCCCATTCTTGTGCATTTTTTATTGAAATGTATTGATTATACATACTTATGGGGTACAGAGTTTTATTTCCATACATGTATGTTCCTTTGCCTCACACGGGGTGATGGAGATGCAAAAAGGATTACTCCACGCCCATTTCTTCTGAGCAGTGAGACACCCCAAAGGGGTTAATTTCCTGGAACCCTCAAGAGAGAGGCATTCCTCCTTTGGGCAATTAACCCTGAACTGGGGTTCTGTCTAGTATTTATTCTCCAGGCCAGAAAGTTACAGAAAAGGAATATAGGTGGAGTTATGGCTAAGTATGGTTTAACAATAGAAGCTGGTAACATGAGTGAAATAACAAAGTGACATTCCATAATGCAATTTGCAAAAGGTTAAGTCGATCCACCAACAAACGCTTGTTCTTAGCAAATACTGTGTCTTCCTACAGCAGTTTCCCCAGTATTTTTACATAACAATAAAGCAACTTAACATATCAATCAGTAGGTTAACCTGCTCCAAGGGCATCTATCCTTGAGCCAGCAATTTTGCTGTGTTACAATTCTATATCTATATCAGAGACTTTAACCTTGGGAAAGTTTCCTGTCTTTTGCAAGCTTAACATTTCTATGTGTAATTTTAAAAAGTTAGGTTAAACCTGAAACTACAGGGCTTTGGAAACTAAGCCCTGTGAAATACATTTGTTTTATAAATGTTAGTGTACTCCACACATGTATACAATGTGTGATTATTTTACTTTAATTCTTGATGCTTGGTTGTTTGATCATTTTTTTCATTTATGAATTCCTGCTTACCTGTGGGTGAATCTACTTTCTAATATTGGTGTCTTGCATTATCTCTGGAGGGTGGGGGGTAGGAAGAAGACAGGAAGGAGGTGTGTTAAGTTCCCTAGGGCCCTGCCTTGTCAGAATTCTTTTTTTTTTTTTGGTGGCTGGCCAGTACAGTGATCCAACCAACTGAGCTAACAGGCCAGCCCCTTATTTTTCTTTAATTCTTGAAAGATTACTAGGTATAGAATTTTAGTTGTCAAATATTTTCTTTTAGGATATTAAAGATATTATTTCATAAATTCTGATTTCTTCTTCATTTAAAAGAGTATTGGTTACTTTATATTCATACTCTAACTGCACAGGACTTCAGAGGATAGAGATATGAGATATGGGAAAGCTCTAAAGTCTAATTTAGATTTTATTTGTTACAGAAGGATAGACAAGATATGGTTGAGAGAACAGACAGTAAATTTTGAGGAGATGGAATGATGTGTAAAAAGTGATGGTGGGGCACAGAGGATATTTAGTGCCATAAAACTACTCTGTATGATACTATAATGGTGAATACATTGGTCTAAACCCTTAGAATGTACAACACTAAGAGTGAACCCTGATATAAACTGTGAACTTTGGGTAATAATGATGTGTTAGTGGAGATTCATCAAGTTGTTTAACAAAGGTATCACTCTGGTGTGGGATGTTGATAGTGGGGAAGCTGTGCATATGTGGGGTCAGAGGTATGTGGGAGCCCTCTGTACTTTCTGCTCAATTTTTCTGTGAAAATAAAACTGCTCTAAAAATATTCTATTAAAAAAGATATTCTACTGTCTCCTGGCTTCCAGTATTGCTTTTGAGAAGTTAACTCTCTGCCTATTACTATTTGTAGTTAATCTCCTTTTTATCTCTGAATGCTTTTCTGATTTTGTTATTGTTGTAGTTGGGGATTCTGCAATTTCATCACGATGTGTATCAGTTTGATTTTCTTTTTTTATAATCCTCTTTGGTATTTGTTTGGCTTGAATCTGTGGATTGATGTCTTTCATTAGTTCTTGAAAGCTGTTACTTCTTTGATATTGTAAGAACACCTCACTTTATTCTCCATGTCTCTTAAACTGTATAGTATGTTTAGTCTTTTTGTCTTTACATTTTGCATTTCTTGATATTTTTTCTGGTTAATTTTCTCTTTAGCCATGTGTAATCTTTTAAAGTGGTCCATTGATTTTTCAATTTTGTTTATTTTATTCTTTATTTTCAGAAGTTCTTTTTGTTTCTTTAAGAAATTTTTGTCACTTTTTGTGTCTCCCTTTTTCCTGCAGATATTTGCAAGCTTATTTTTTATATTTGAAACATAATGAGCCATCTTTTTATATCTGTATCTGATAATATTGAAAGTTTTTGAACTCCTTTTTTATGCTCATTGTCTTTACTATTTTTAAATCTCTTTTTCTTGTTTTCTTTTATTGTGGGTTGTTTATGTATTAAAAATTTACTTATAGGAATATAAATTGAGCTGTAGGACTAAGGTGCAACCTCCAGAGAAGTTTTACATTGCTTCTTTCAGGCAGCAGCAAATACCAGTCTGGGATCACTTTAACTATGTTCCTGGCTCAAGGTTTCTTGTTCCAACCAGGTGAAAATGCTTCACTGTTTTCTAAAGTTGTAGTCCTTTGGAATCCCAGCTCACTGAGGTGAGATTTTTCTATTAAAATCTCCACAGTATGTGGGCCCTAAGCTTTGATTTTACTCCCTTGGAATGCCAAATGCTATCAGGGGATTGCTGCTTCTGTGCTGGCTTATCTCTCTGGACTCTACTTTTCTTTCTATTTTGGCCAATATCTTGTGATCATTTTGGTGCTTTAATGAAGACTGAAAAAATTGGTCTGGCAATTTTATTCATTTTTAGTGGGAGGTTGGTCTGAACAACCATTTCTGCCATTGTGGGATATCAGAAAGATTTCAACACAATTCTGGAATCACAAAATAGTTGGAGTATAGGGAACCATTATAACTATGTGGTAGAATTCTACCGTCCAGTGTTTTCAGAAGAGAACAAAGAACTACAAAAATTGTATTTGCCACCACAGAACTTCATAAAGGGTTCAGGTTCAGAGATGTTGGATACAAAAGAGGGTGAAGGTGACATGCAAGGTCTAAAAGAGACTGATTGCATAACACTGGCAACAGGTGCCTATGCTCAGGTAGCAGATAGGAGGTTTCTTCTCTGAAGAAATTGAAATGACCCAGACCTTCACATGCTGGCTTTGGAGTTTCTCCCAGATGATCCCCCTCAATATTTCCTAATCTACCTAACACAAAGTAAAATCAATTGGTTAAAACACTGTTAATGTGCACGTAGCTTCCAGTCACTTTTTTACGTGTGTGTGCCTCATGCCAATATAAACAGGCAACTAAGGAACGGTAAAGAATTGTAGAAAGTTTGCTTTGCTAAAAAAGAGATGGAAATAAACAAATAGGTAACATAAATACAGAGGAAACAGGAGTAGCACCGTGAACCTCAAAAGATAAAGCAAAACTAATGTTCTTAGAGAGATAAAGATATTATTTCCATAAAACAAGAACAGGGCAAAATAAAAAGATGAAAGAGAACAAGAAAGATCTTTGGAAAAGTAGAAATATAATCCCTTAAAAAATCAACAGAAGAAAATCTTTCAGATGGTATAACAAAAAGTCAAAGACATAGAAATTAGGAGAGAAGAAGAGACTTACAGGAGCAGTCAATTAATAGGTGTTTTAGGAAGAGGTAACAGAGAACATGGAGAGGAGGTATTTACAAACTACGTATAATAAGAGCTGAAGTGTGGCAGGTTTCTAGATCAAAAAGGCACATCGACTACTTTATAAAATGAATTAAAAAGGCTCATATCAAGGCACATAGCTATTCCGTTACAATATGCTAGGGCAAAAGAGAAAAATTTTCTCCAAAGAGAAAATTTAAGTTACTTTCAAAAAGGAAAGACTCAAACTGTCACTGGATTTCTCAAAGCAACACTGATTGTTAGAAGATAACAGAGGTATAACCACAAAGTCTGAGAGAAAATTAGTTCAAACCTAGAATTCTTTTTTTTTTTTTGTCTTTTGTCTTTTTCCGTGTCCAGCAACGGATCACAACCCTCAGTGTAGCCCCCGTACTGGACCGGGGACCGGCAACGGGATTGCAACCCTCGGTGTTGCCCCCGCGCCTCGCTCAGCCAGCGAGCGGGAACCGGTCCGTATGTAGGATCCGAACCCTCAGGCGGGAGCGCCGCCG
Organism: Galeopterus variegatus; assembly: GCF_000696425.1. Taxonomy (NCBI): domain Eukaryota; kingdom Metazoa; phylum Chordata; class Mammalia; order Dermoptera; family Cynocephalidae; genus Galeopterus; species Galeopterus variegatus. Next base: position 107,850 of record NW_007729036.1, read on the forward strand.
CGCTTCCCAAGCGGCGCACTTATCCAGTGCGCCACCGGGCCGGCCCCTAGAATTCTTTTTTTAATTTGATGCTCAAATCAGGATAATTATATATTCAACATTATACAATGTAATTATTTTTTGTGGCCCTTTACTGATTTCTCACTAATCCCACCCCCCCTTTCCCTTTCCCACCTCTGGTGGCCTCAGTTCTGTTCTCTCCTTTTGAAAATTCAAGTAATTATTGTGATTGTTGTATCCTTCTTTCTTTCTTTTATTCATGTTTTTTTTTTTGGCTCCCACTTATGAATGAGACCACTCAGTATTTTTCTTTTTGTGCCTGGCTTATTTCACTTAACATAATTTTCTCTGAGTTCATCCATGTTGCTGCAGATAGCAGAATTTCATTCCTTTTATGGCAGAGTAGTATTTTGTTGTGTATATATACCACATCTTCCTTACTCAGTTGTCTGTCTATGGACACTTGAGTTGGTTCCAACTCCTGGCTATTGTAAATACAGCTGTGATATACATGGGGGTGCAGGTTTTCCTTCAACATAATGATTTCCCACTGTATATACCTATCAGTGGGATTACTGGATCATATGGCAGTTTAATCTGTAGTTGTTTGAGGAAAATCCATACTATTTTTCATAATGACTGCACTAATTTACAGTCCCACCAACAGTGTAGGAGGGTTCCCCTTTCTCTACATCTTTGCCAGCATTTGTTATTCTGTCTTTTTATAATGGCCAGTCTAACTGGGGTGAGATAATATCTCAATGTGGTTTTGATTTGCATTTCCTTGATGCTGACCGATGTTGAGCATTTTTTCATGTGTCTGTTGGGCATTCATATATCCTCCTTTGAGAAATGCCTGTTCAGCATCTTTGTCCATTTTTTAATCTGATCACTTGCTTTTTTACTGTTAAGTTGTTTGAGTTCCTCATGTATTCTGGATATTAATCCTTGGTCAGATCCATAGTTTGCAAATTTTTTCTTCCATTCCATAGGCTGTCTTTCCACTCTGTTAATTGTTTCTTTTGCTGTACAGAAGCTTTTTAGTTTGATATAATCTCATATGTTTATTTTTTCTTTTGTTGCCTATGCTTTTGGGGTCTTATTCATAAAGTCTTTGCCCAGTCTTTCTTTTTGAAGTATTTCCCCTATGCTTTCTTCTAGCTATTTTATAGTTTCTGGTGTTATATTTAAGTCTTTGAGTTGATGTTGGTATATGGTGAGAGGTACAGGTCTAGTTTCATTCTTCTACATATGGATGTCCAGTTTTCCCAGCAGCATTTATTGAAGAGGCAGTCTTTTCCCCATTGTATGTTCTTGGTGCATTTGTTAAAGACCAATTGGCTGTAAGTATGTGGGTTGATTTCTGGGTTCTCTATTCTGTTCCATTGGTCTGAATGTCTGTTTTCATGCCAATACCACGCTATTCTGGTTACTATGCTTCATAGTATAATTTGAAGTCAGGTAGTGTTATGCTTCTGACTTTTTTTTTTGCTCAGTATTGTTTTGGCTATTTGGGGTCCTTTGTTGTTACATAGGAATGTCAGGATTGTTTTTTCTATTTCTGTGAAGAATGTCATTGGTATTTTGATGGGAATTGCATTGAATCTGTAGATCGCTTTGGGTAGTTTGGACATTTTCACAATGTTAATTCTTCCAATTCAAGAGCATGGAATTTCTTTCCATCTTTTTGTGTCCTCTTTAATTTCTTTCAGCAATGATTTGTAGTTCTTGCTGTAGAAATCTTTCACCTCTTTGGTCAAACCTGGAATTCTATTCCCAGCCAAACTGTCAATAAAACTAGGGCAAAATAAGTACTTTTAAAGATGCCCAAGGGCTTGGGAAATTTACCTCCTGCGTATTCTTTTTTTAAGAACTTTATTCAGGACATGGTGAAGAAAAGTCATCAATGTCCCAGTGTAACTGCTGTGCTGTAGGCCTGGAATCTAATCAATCCAACTTGCAGTAAGATGCCAGAGGGCTCTGGGAGGAAGTTCTTTTTGCCGACATCCTGAAAAGACTCCATAGTATTCCTGATATGATGGAACTTTTAGGATAAAAATGGAGAATTATTTTAATAACGATTGTACAAGAAGAAAAGAAAGACAATTAGAAACTTCAGGAAAAACAAACATCCAATGAAAAAAACATATCTGGCTGTTCAGTGAAAAACATTTATATGCTCATATTATGCAAATACTGCTTATTAATTTAATAAAAATAATTATATAGCCAGTGGTGTACTGGTAAATGTTTAACAAACAGTTCCCCCAAATGCACATATCTACATACATACATTTATTATGAATTTTACTAGTATAAAGAACATTTAGCACACAATTCACAAATAATAATAAAATATACAAAACTTTTGTGGTAAATAACATATAATAATTGATTCTCAAATAATGCTTTCATTGATTTTTGCTGAATTCTTGGAATCATAGCCAACCTATGATTGCAATTGACAAATAAGTATACTCCTGTTACAAATGTTAGTTGAATTTTTGTTTACCTCAGCAGTAAGTAAGAAAAAAGTGTAGCAATGAAGATATATTTGGCCTTCACTCATTTGCCAATGACATGAGCAAATTCTTTGCTGAAATATATATATTTTTGCATAATGGAAAAATATTTCATCATTTTTGGTTCTATCCACAATTTAATGTGTAGAGACATGACACTTTTAAATTTTATCTAAATTATTAAATTTTTCTCTTTTATTTCTCTTAGTCTAAAGTCTATACAATCAATAAAACAACAAATAAAGCCTAGATTTGTGGTATTTGCTAATTTCTGTGGTGAAATAGTGCCACCATGGTCAATATCAAGCTACCGATGTGATATCACTGAACACAGAGTTGAGAAATTTTATGTATTACCATGTCATTACATTGTATTTCTACCATACAGATATGATAAACATAATTAACCTCAAGAGCATAGATAATAGTAAAATGTAGTAACATAATTAGAAGTGTAAATTTTGAGTATTTATTGCCTTTGTTTTTGTTATAATTTACTAAATAGTAAGTTTGAGTAATTTTTTTGTGTGTGTGTGTCTTTATATTTATTTATTTATTTATTTTTGAGATTTAGAAATCTCTTTTTTTTTCTTCCAAATATTATTTTATTTTTCAATATACAGTGGTTGATTATTGTGGCCAATTACCAAAATCTCCCTCTGTCCTCCCTCTCCCCACTCCCTCCCAACAATCTCCTTTCTGTTTACTTGTCGTATCAACTTAGAGGAACTGTAATTGTTGTGTTTTCTTCCCCCTGCCCCAGTTTTTTTTTTGTATTTATTTAATTATTTTTAGCTCCCACAAATAAGTGAGAACATGTGATGTTTCTCTTTCTGTGCCTGACTTGTTTCACTTAATATAATTCTCTCTAGATCCATCCATGTTGTCGCAAGTGGCAGTATTTCATTCTTTTTTACAGCAGAGTAGTATCCCATTCTGTAGATATACCACATTTTCCATATCCATTCATCTGATGATGGACATTTGGGCTGGTTCCA
>NW_007729036.1:111420-142844 GCF_000696425.1 Galeopterus variegatus
ATCTGCAATTGTTTGAGGAACCTCCAAACCATTTTCCATAGAGGCTGCACAATTTTGCAGTCTCACTTTTTTTGTATGAGAGTCTCTTTTTCTCCACAACCTCACCAGCATTTATCATTAACAATCTTGGAAATTAGGCATCCTAACTGGGGTGAGATGGTATCTCAGTGTGGTTTTGATTTGCATTTCCTAAATGCTGAGTGATGTTGAGCATTTTATCATATGTTTGTTGGCCATTTGTATATCTTCCTTAGAGAAATGCCTGCTTAGCTCTTTTGCCCATTTTTTAAATGGGTTGCTTGTTTTTTTCTTGTAAAGTTGTTTGAGTTCCTTATATATTCTGGATATTAGTCCTTTGTCGGATGTGTATTTTGCAAATATTTTCTCCCACTCTGTTGGTTGTCTTTTAGCTCTGTTAATTGTTTCTTTTGCTGTGCAGAAGCTTTTTAGTTTGATATAATCCCATTTGTTTATTTTTCCTTTGATTGCCCGTGCTTTTGGGGTCATATTCATGAAGTCTGTGCCCAGCCCTATTTGCTGAAGGGTTTCTCCTATATTTAGTTCAATTCCTAGGTATTTTATTTTTTTGGTGGCTATTGTAAATGGGCAGGCTTTCTTGATTTCTCTTTCTGCATGTTCACTATTGGAAAATAGAAATGCTGCTGATTTTTGTGTGTTGATTTTGTATCCTTCTACTTTGCTGAAATAATTTTTCAACTCTGAGAGTTTTTTTGTAGAGGCTTTAGGCTGTTCGATATATAGGAACATGTCATCTGCAAACAGGGACAGTTTGACTTCATCTTTTCCAGTCTGGATGCCCTTTATTTCCTTCTCTTCTCTGATTGCTCTGGCTAGTACTTCCAACACTATGTTGAATAGGAGTGGTGAGAGTGGGCATCCTTGTCTAGTTCCTGTTCTTAAAGGAAAAGCTTTCAGTTTTTCCCCATTCAGGATGATATTGGCAGTGGGTTTATCATATAGAGCTTTAATTATGTTGAGATACTTTCCATCTATACCTAACTTATGGAGGGTCTTTGTCATGAATGAATGTTGAATTTTATCAAATGCTTTTTCAGCATCTATAGAGATGACCATATAGTCCTTGTGTTTGATTTTATTAATATGGTGTATCATGTTTATTGATTTGTGTATGTTGAACCAACCCTGTATCCCTGGGATGAATCCCACTTGATTGTGGTGTATAATTTTATGTATGTGTTGCTGTATTCTATTAGCTAGCATTTTATTGAGGATTTTTGCATCTTTATTCATCAAGGATATCAGCCTGTAGTTTTCTTTTTTAGTTGTATCTTTACCTGGTTTTGGTATCAGGGTGATGTTTGCTTCATGGAATGAGTTTGGGATAATTGCCTGTTTCAATCTTTTGGAATAGTTTGTAAAGAATTGGTGTCAGTTCCTCTTTGAATGTTTGGTAAAATTCTGCTGTAAATACATCTGGTCTTGGGCTTTTCTTTGTTGGGAGCCTTCTGATAACAGCTTCAATATCCTTTATTGTTATTGGTCTGTTCAGATTTTCTACATATTCTTGGCTCAGTTTTAGTAGCTTGTGTGTGTCCAGAAATTTAGCCATTTCCTCCAGATTTTCAAATTTGTTGGCATATAGCTGTTTATAGTAGGCTCAGATGATTCCTTGTATTTCAGATGTATCAGTTGTAATATCACTTTTTCCATTTCTAATTTGTGTTATTTGGATCTTCTCTCTCCTTTTTTTAGTTAGCCATGCTAATGGTTTGCCAATTTTATTTATCTTTTCAAAAAACCAACTTTTTGATTTATTGATTTTCTGCACTGTTTTTTGGATTTCAATTTCATTAAGTTCTGCTCTTATCTTAATGATTTCTTTCTGTCTGCTAAATTTGGGTTTGGATCATTCTTGTTTTTCTAGTTCTTTAAGGTCAAGTGTTAGGTTGTTAACTTGCTGTCTTTCCATTCTTCTGAAGTAAGCATTTAATGCGATAAATTTCCCCCTTAGTACTGCTTTTGCAGTATCCCACAGCTTTTGGTATGATGTATCATTATTTTCATTAGTTTCAATAATTTTTTAATTTCCTGTTTCATTTCTTCTTGGACCCATGTGTCATTATGTGGAATGCTGTTTAACTTCCATGTGTTTGTATAGTTTCCAGAACTTCATTTGTTATTGATTTCTAATTTTAATCCATTGAGGTCTGAAAAAATACATAGGATTATTCCAATTTTTTTGAATCTGTTGAGACTTGATTTGTGACCTAACATGTGATCTATCCTGGAGAATGATCCATGTGCTGATGAGAAGAATGAATATTCTTAGGTTGTTGGATGGAATGTTCTGTAGATATCTGCCGAGTCCAATTGTTCTAGTATGTTGTTTAGATCTTGTGCTGCTGTACGGCCAAGGTTATGGTTTTTAGTTTACAGTCTATTTTATCAGATATAAGAATAGCTACTCCAGCTCATTTTTCATTTTTGTTTGCACGGTAAATCTTTTTCCATCCTTTCACTCTTAGTCTATGTGAGTCTTTATGGTTGAGGTGGGTCTCTTTAAGGCAGCATATAGTTGGGTCCACCTTTTTAATCCAGCCATCCAGTCTGTGTCTTTTAATTGGGGAATTTAAACCTTTTACATTGAGTTGTTATTGAAAAGTGTTGATTTAATCCTAGCATTTTATTGATTTTTGTTTGGATGTCTTAGGTACCTTTTGTTCTTTTTTGATTTAATCCTAGCATTTTATTGATTTTTGTTTGGATGTCTTAGGTACCTTTTGTTCTTTTCCTTCTGATTTACTGTTTGTTTTCTGTATTTCTTGGTTCCTTGGGTTGTAGATAGCACTTTTCTTTGTTTTCTCTTCATGGATGCCATTTTTATTATACTGGTGGGTTTTGATATTTCTTTGGTTTTTATGGCATTGGTAGTTGTTTTTCAGCTATCAAACCCAGTACTCCCTTGAGAATTTCTTGTAAGGGTGGTTGTGTGGTAGTGAACTCCTGAGGTTTTTGTTTGTCTGAGAAATACATTATTTGTCCTTCATTTTGGAAGGATAGCCTTGCAGGGTAGAGTATTCTTGGCTGGCAATCTCTGTCTCTTAGTATTTTGAATATATCATCTCATTTCTTTCTGGCCTTTAGGGTTTGTGATGAAAAAGCCTGTTGTTAGTCTGATTGGGGCTCCCTTTTACGTGATTTGATGCTTCTCTCTTGCAGCTTTTAAGATTCTCTCTTTGTCTTTGAGTTTTGCCAATTTGAGTATAACATGTCTTGGAGAAGACCTTTTTGGTTGAATACATTTGAGGATCTTTGAGCTTCCTGAATCTGAAGATCTGTGACTTTTTCAATAACTGGGAAGTTTACTGCCACTATTTCGTTGAGTATTTTTTCAATGCAATCTGCTTTTTCCTCCCCTTCTGGAATACCCATGACTCGGATATTTGAGCCCTTAAGGTTGTCTGATATCTCTCTCAGATTATCTTCAATGCATTTAATTCTTTTTTCTTTTTTTTGTCTGCCTGTGTTATTTCAAACAGCCCATCTTCAAGGTCAGAAGTTCTCTCTTCTGCTTCTGCAAGCCTGCTGGTTAAACTCTCTGTTGTGTTTTTTATTTTGTTGTATGAATTCTTCAGTTTGACAAGCTCTGATATTTCCTTGTACATTTTTTGTTTCAGGTCTTGTATACTTTTCCTCATTTTATCATGTTGTCTAGCTGAGTTTTCTTTTATCTCATTCAGTTTCCTTAGAATTATCACTCAAAATTCTTTGTCAAACATTTCAAGGGCTTCTTGTTGTATAGGATCTAGAGCTTGAGAGTTATTACCCTTTGGTGGTATACTTTCTTGATTTTTCATATTTCTGGTATCTTTCCTTTGATGTTTAGTCATTGTGGCAGGGTTTTCACAGTCAACTGGTTTGACACTATTGTCTGGCTAGGATGTTGCTGGGGTTCCCAATTTGGTATGGCTACCTCAGTGTCTGCTCAGTTGGCCACTAGTGCCTTGTGTTGTGTGGTTGCCTCAGGTCTTGGGCCTCTCCGGGGAGCCACCTCTCTGGTCAGCATGCACTTGGCTGGGCTGCCGGGTCGCACGCCAGCACTGCAGGGTGTGTGGTCTCTGTGAAGCTTCCGACTCGGCCGGGCCGGGGATGGAGTCAGGTGGTGGTGGTGAGGCCTACCGGCTGCATTGCCCACTAGCACTGCAGGGTGTGTGGTCTCTGTGGAGCTTCTGTCTCCCCTGCTGTAAGTTTGTGTAATTTTTAATAATGGTTGTGTTTAACAACTGGCTTGCAAAATTCCTGGAATAATTGGCTCTTGCAAGCTGGCACAAGTAGGCTCCACCTACCATGGGATATACAAGGGCACTTCAAAAAGTTCTTGGAAAGATTCATATTATCTTTCAATTCTATTTTTCCGTGAAGTACCCTCATAGCTCTATCTGGTAGATTGGGGGAAACTAGGTTGGGAATGTTATGAAATAAATAAATCTTTATTTCTCATAGCATAAAGTAAAAATATAATTACTAAAGATGTTAAATGAAAAAATAACAGTTTTTCTAAGGATTTTTATGTAATCACTGAATTATTTAAATATGATTAAATGAGATAGGAGGCCAAGTATTTGCAGCGCAGGACAAAGATTTTATTAGAAGCCTTTCACTTAACCCTGAATATATGCAAATTTGAAAAATAATTTAACAAAATAAAATAATTAAATGTAGAAAAAGTGGTTTAATAATATGGACGTTTTGAAGTACTGTGAGATGGTATTCTTTTTCATTCTGTCCTGTCTTATTCACAGCTCTGGTCTATCAACAAGGAGAATGATCTAGCTCACTATTTGAGGATTTTTGCATCCATCATTCTATACATATAAAATTTAAAATATCCTTTGAATATTTCTGACTGAGCTGGTTTTAACTAGTGTTAAATATTTTGCTAATTTTTGATTGAAAGCATCAATTGGGACAAATTTGAGATGTTTCCACTTTGGGAGTCTAATTTGCTGCTTCCTTCTGGCAACCACTAAATTCTTACAGTTTAGTCCAATGTTGGCTCCCTAGGATTTTAATTAAGCAGCTGAATCCCATATGTTTATGTGCACTGCTTTAATTTCCCTAGTATGCTTATTTGCGTGGTTGTGGCACTTTAGCACACTGCTTTCCCGGGGGACACACAAACAGTCTGATAATTTGATATATGATATAACCAAAAGACACATACCAGTTAAACGCCCTAGGCCCACACTTTCAAAACCCAAATAGTAAATGAGTACATTGTACATTCTGTACATTCTGCTTTATCAAGTTAGTTGCTCTTGTTCCTTATTTCTCATTCTCATTTCCACACTACTAATTTTCATTCATATTGCCTCCTTTTTAGATTGTCGCACTGGCTTCCTAACTCATGTTTCTACTTCCAAACTCCAGCATTCAATCCATCTTGAATAGAATTGCTAAACTCATTTTCCAAAAATACTGCTTCAGTGTCTCACCCTTGTTAAAAATCTTCAATGGTTTCTTCCTTTTTTCTAAGTACTGGCTCTAGTTAAATTAGGCCAGTAATCTCTCCAAGGGATATAAAAGAGAATTCATTGGAATAGGGAGGAATGTAGCAGAGCTTTCTATCCGTATTTTTATACCATATAAATAATTACATATATTTAACTAAAAGTGAAAAGAAAGTAAACTTTTCTAATGTTTCATATGCAGATTGATACAGGAACTACTGTTCAGACTCTATGTCAGATGATCATGTCATTAGTGGTACCTGAGATATCTTGAAGTAATAGTTGGAGATCCAAAGTGCTAAAGAGATTGCAGTGGTACCCTCATTTTTTTGTTTAGCTTTCAGCATATTGTGATATTTTTTTATTTATATTCATCTGGTTATGGATTTATTGATTATATGATTTCATGTATGGGCAAGTGGCTTAAAAAGATTTTGGGAATGAAATCACAGATTGAAGAGAATAATAATTGCTAGTATAAGAGAACAACAACAAAAAGGCTAAGATGTTACCTTTATTCTTAGTGCAAACACTTAGTAAGCCACACTATAGGAAAAATAATATAATTAATCAGATCTGACAAGAATTTAGCCAAAATGATTCAAAATTACTTAAATGAAAATTTGAAATATAAATTCATATCCTATTTAATAATATATTTCACTTTAGGTGTGTATTGTGCTTTAGATTATAGTTAGTAAGAGTACCAAGGCATTAAATTAGTAAGATTATTTGTAAACTAAACTCCAGAGAGGGACAGATTCAGGTTTTGTGGAGCTTGAAACTGAGCTGATTTTGGAGGCCTCTTTAAGAGAAAAAAATGTAGAAAATTGGAAATGCAAAATCAAATGAATCTTTATTTAGAATGAGAAAAGAAATTACTACAGATTACTCATTAAAAAAATAAAAAACCCAGGAAATACCACAAACAACACAAGATCCAGAAAAATAACATAGTATTTTTATAAATCAACTGCTACATGCCTCTGTAATACCTCTTTCTTGTATTTTTTTTAGCTGTATAGTCTTTGATCACCTCTTCATATGACAATTACGTTGTAATATTTTCTAAAGATAGAAAGAAAATTCATATTTTCTTTATCACAGCTCATCAAAATTTATTTTTTATTACTGAAAATAGTTCGCTATTAATAATATTACACAAATTTTTAGGAATGTTGTCAAATTTGGGGAAACCTCCATAATGTTTCCTTATATATAAGCTTTAAGATTTTTATGATACTCATATTTATCATGTTAGACTTACTTTAAATGCTGTTTGAACTAACAATTCTAATTAATTTGAGCAAATTAAAATGTATTTAAAATGGTTGTTATGTTGTAGTAAGGTACATAATTCTATGATCAAATTATTCTTATGTTATATATTTTGACTTATTGATAAATTGTGTAGGAATTCTGTCACTGCAACACTTACCCTTTATCTCTGCTTTGTTGGTGGCAGATTTGTGTGCCATTTTATCTAGAACTGCCAGATTTCATCAGGACAAGATACATGAGATGTGCTCTTATAAGCTGTAATACGTAAAATATGTGACTTCACACAAAAACATAATTAATTGGAGTACTGCTACATATGTATACCTTACAAACACAGGAATTACGTTAAATTCTGTTTCACATGACTACAATAAAAAAAACTAAAAAATGTGTGATTTATTTAAAATTGAATATGATGACAAGAGAGAATCTCCAATGAGAACCAAATCCTTTGCTTATAATTTTACACATGTGATGATTGGAAGAATTTTCCAGTCTAGCTTCTGGTTCCATAATTTCAAATTGTGTTTCTCTTCCACTTACATATATTTTTGGTCTTGCAAGACATATAAAACATTCATATGGGATATGACCTCTGATTCTGCAGCTTCACAGATGAGTCAGATAGTGCGCAGGAGGATTCCTGGAAGGCATCCTCCACTGCGATGGCTAGTGATAACCTATACATGGAATAGCCTAGGGACCACATAAATATGTCCCACCAAACCCAAACTAAATGTGCTCTCAACTATACTTCCCCTTTTTTGGATTCCAAAAATGCTTGCAGCTACTTATATAGCATCTAATACAAAGGGAAAGGTAACGAAGGAAGTCAGCATGGAAAGAAATTATTGTCAAAACATCTTACCTTTATCTCACCTTTGCAACCTTTATAGAAACATTTGGCCATGTGCATACATTCCAGCGGAGATGCTGGTGCAAGTGAGGGGTCTGAAATTAAGCTTCCTTAGTTTCATGGTAAATTTGTCTCTACTTTTAGAAAAAGAATTCAAACAGCTGCAAATATTTTAATAACGTTTAAAGGCATTTGACACAATAAAATATAGAATGTTGCCAAATTTAATGATAAATTCTTTTGAGATGCCTTCCTTATTTAAGAGGGAACAAAACTCCCCCCCCACCACATGTCTTTGCCACCTATGTCAGTCATTAAAATCAACTAGTGAAATAAAATAAATGAGCCAGACTTTTGAGTTGCTTTATCACCAAGATTAACAAAAATGTATTAAATCATATTGCTCTCATTAAAAATATTGATTTTTTCCAGATATGACAAAAAGATTTTTGTGCCATATGTACATAAAATAAAGATATTTAAAATATTCATTTTATCCTTTAAATTATGTTATATAAAGTACTTAACATATCAGTTTGTTATATATGTATTATGTGTATATGTATATATGTACTTGTGTACATATGTACACACACCCCCATATTGCTCAAAAATCTTTACTGATAAGATGTACAAATCAAAATATTTGGGTATCTTTGAATTAGACACTCAGGGAGTATCAAACTTTGATCCCGAAGAAACCCATCTCTTCAACTAGCCTGAGTTATTCTCAATCCCTAAAACAAGCCTTTACAATCCTACCCTAGTGTCTTTATCCAAATAAATCCTACTCCAACTTTCAACTTAGAATTTCTCCTTTTCTTCTGGCTTACTTAAATCTTATCTGTCTTCGAGGACTTATTTTTTAAAGACTTTCCTGACCTCTTCAGTTTTCAGAGCTCTCTCATTTTGTTAAATTAATAACACTTAACTATTTTCATATGCTTTAAGCACAGTGATACCATACTTTAAGGCATCTTTTTTTTATTGTAACATTTGTGCATGTATATTATTTTTGCAGCTTCTCAAAGGCAGACCTCTCTCTTATACTTTTGTATCCCCCACCTCACCTAACAGAAATCTATGAAAATAGTAGAAGATTTGTGGAATCAATACCTTTTTTGGAAAAATCACGTTGTGGGGAGATATCTTTGGAGTTCACAGAACCCTCTGTGGGATGTGGGTGTGTGAAGGCAGTAGTGATGACAGCCTTTTCTTCACAGTGACACAGTGGGAGAAAGTTATCCCCTTTACACTCTGTCCCATGCTGAGAATGTTATCTCCACGATGAATACCAAGTAAGTGGTATACACTAGAATCTCAAACTATGACACTCAAGGGAAAGAATGACTCTATCTAGAGGCACCGCACAATTAATATACAGTATTCTCCTTCTCAAACGAGATAATTTTATCTTCTCAACAACTTGCTTTTCTGCCTTATTCATCATAAGATCATGTTCGCTAACAATGGCAGATGGGAGGGTGGGGATGTGTCTGTCCATCTCGCGCTAATTTGGCATTTCTGTGGAAAGAAAACAAATTTATAAAAAAAAAATCCTGTTTCCTTTTTAAATATCCTTCTGGTTCCTCCTTTCCTTTTTGTCTTTTTGAAATGCACTTTCTCTGTTTCTCTAAAGGTGTTGGTCCTTTTTTAACAGCAGAGGTCCTTCTTGCTCAGCGGTCCTCCAGGGTCAAGAAATTACTCATGCTAAAAGCGTGGTATCACTGGGAACTGTGTGACTTAAACAGATGATTAAAAAGCCATTGTCTGTGCTGTAGCTGGGTTTATGATGTCTTTTCATCTCGACACCTGCCAACATCTCAGGGTTCTAATTATCTGCCAATCAGGGTATAAAGCCCAGAATAAGCAGCATTGTGCCTGGAATTATTATGTGAAAATATATGCAAATTACTTGGCTTAAAGATAAGAAAGAATCTCTACTGTAGAGAATGAAAAACTATATTGATCTAGGGTTACCAAACACTGGTGAATGTACTATTGACCTTGCCATGATGCCAGACAGAATAATGCCATGATCTAGAGCCAGCACAGACCTTCTGGACACTGGTAAAACATGCTGGCTGGCTAGTTCCATTTGAATAGCAAATAGCAGGGAGTGGAAAGAACCAAAGCCTGTGCTAATCTGAGTGTGTCTGGGGTCCCAAACCCATGAGATCAGGACAAGCTCTACCCTGTGCCACCCACCTTTTCCATCTGTATCCATCTCCCACTGTGTTATCAGACGCTCCAGATGGAGCTTCCCATGCAATTGTTAATTATTACTATTATTTTTATCTCTTCACCCATAATGTCTCTAAATCTCCTGGCACTGCAACTGTTGTCTTTGTTGGGAAGAGATGATAGCCTTCTGAAATGGTGATGGCAGTATTTCTTTGTGAGCTCTCGGGAGCAATGTGGATCTGTTTAAGTTTTTAAAAATAATAATTATGTCCTGACACTTTACAAAAGTCAATTTCTTTGTAATTAGTTCTAGTGTTTAGGATCGCTTTGAAATTCACTAGGGTCTTTCCTTTAAACAGGAGAAAAGATTCAGATCCTCTGGGATGAAAAGCACTATAGAAATGTAAGCTATTATTAATCCGCCCCTTCTTCAGACACATGTCGACGGGGGCTCTAAAATGTATATCAGCTGATGGTGTGTCTTGGCTCAAAGAAAGCTGCAAAATTATTTTTAAGAATGTCTTTGAATTTGCCCAAAGTCTGTCTATTTCCATGGAAATAGAAGTGGCATCCTGTGGCTGAGGCTTCTGTTGGTTTTAGCAATTACAGCAGGTTCAGCTGGAGAGATGCTATGTCCTGGACAATAGTTAATGCTTTTCCCTAAGTGTTTTGTATAGCAAGGGTGGAGAGTGGGTTAGGTTCTGCCTGGGCACAGAAGGATAGATAGAGAAATCTTGCAGATTTTCTCCAGAGCCATGCATTCCATAGTAGGACCTTGATGATTGTTGACTCTTTTGCAACTGCTTACTGGTATTGCTTAGTAAGATGAGAAAATCATCATATCTTGCCCATGTAGCTTTACCAGCTATGTGCCTAGTTGGAATTTTCAAAATAGTACTTCCTTTTCCAATTTTGCCTCACAGCTAGTGTTGACTGACTCAAGCAGTTTGGAAATCATTGTCTCTGCTATTATTGTCTTCTGTGGGATATTAAGTACCTGTGTGTGTGTATCACTGTGCTGGGCACTACATAGGCAAGACAGGGAGACAGCTCAAGACCACTCCTGTGCAGATGGACATGTGGAGAATGTGGTGGGATCTAGCAAGCTCTGAATGCCTTAGGAATAGACAAGCCTACAGATTTGCATTACATACCGGTTAATGTAAGTGCATTTGGTGAATTTCCATTTTTACAAGGGTGAGAGTTATGGAAATTTGTAGAAATCTGGGATATTTGCATTATAATTTGGAAATGAGTGGTAGCACTGAGCCATTTTTAATTTCCTGTCCCAGAATTCCTCAGGGAAAATTTTAGGAGCCTTAGATTAGTAGCATGGGAAACATCACAACATCTTCTCAAGGTCCAACTTGGACCCTATTTCCTGAATAGCTGTTTGAGGCTAAGATCTGCCATTTGTTTCATCTACCTGTTCTCTCTGAAATTCAGTGGTTTAAACAACAATCATTTATTTGCTTATGGTTCTTTAATTTGGCTATGACTGAGCAAGGACAATGTGATTCTACCCCATATGGTGTTAACTTCCAAGATGGCTCACTCACGTGGCTGGCAAATTGGTACTCAGCTGTGGCAGTCAGTCAAGGGCACCTCGGTTGGCAGGATTCCTAGGTTTTTGTCCATGTGGCCAGTCTGGACCTTCTCACAGCAAGGTGGGGCAGGGTAGTCAGGTTTTAGCACCACATCACTTCTGTCAGGCACAGGGTAGCTTAGATTCAAGGAAAGGGGCTACACAGGATGAGGGCATCAGGAGGAGTGATTCATTGGAACAATCTTCCAGTTTGGTGCCCTGGGTCTTGTGGCTATCCCTGCTCTGATACCTAACTTGGCACCTCCATTGCTCAAAGTTTTAAAGACCTGCCTTCCTCTTACCAGAACTTTGCAGGACTGAAATTCTTCTCTTCACACTTTGTCCTCCTGGCAGCTACCAAATGCCTTGCTCTGCCTTGCTGGCACAACCATCAATTTCCCCCATGAAGTTTTCTGGAAGGGGCTGCTTACCAGACTACCTGGGCCTTCACTGTGTTCCTGATTCTCAGACAGAGGACCAAATGCACCTTAGGTATATGGAGCAGTGTGCCAAGGAGTGTGGGGAATTGTGAGACAAATATGTAAATTGTCTTTCCTGAAAGTTGATTTTATTTGAAAATATGGATTAAAAAATTCTTATTGCAATCATTGTTTATATAAAAGCTAATATGAATATATTGTCGAATAAAATGTGGAGTTCCATTGAGCTTTTAAGATAGAACACAAGGCTTCAAGGACATTGAAAGCTT
This sequence comes from Galeopterus variegatus, assembly GCF_000696425.1. NCBI lineage: Eukaryota > Metazoa > Chordata > Mammalia > Dermoptera > Cynocephalidae > Galeopterus > Galeopterus variegatus. Next base: position 123,528 of record NW_007729036.1, read on the forward strand.
AGTGTGGCTGCTTCCAACTATCCCCCCAAGACACCTGGGGAATGGGTGTATTCTCCCATGTTACTGCAGCTCTCTTTAGTTTTTGTTACCAGAACTCTCCTTCTGGTCTTTTTTATTCTGCCATCCATCGAGGTCCAGATTAGACTGCATTATGTCCTGGGCCTTGACCATGTACTTATTATGCAAGTGTTTGTACCAGCAGACAAGTGTCTGCACCAGGTTTGCTGTAAAGGGAGAAAGCTCTTTACAGTGCAATGAAGGAGGAAATGTACATTGTTTATGTATCCTCTTTCTGGGACCCAAATCTTGTTCTAAACTTTGCTCCATTAAAACCAGACCCTGCTGCCTGTTCTGTGTACCTCCCTCTCCATTTGCTTTCCCAGTCTTTCAATATCACTGAATACTAGAGTATTGCTTTAAATGGAAGCCTCAGAGGCTGGGAATTTTCTCCTCTGTTGCTGTCCTTAGCATGGCCAAGGGGCTTCAGCAGTTGTTGGGAAATTCAGCAGTTCCTCATTTCTGATTTCCTGGTCTTTTGAGAAGTCTCCAAGGCTGCACTGTCCCAGTGCTGAGTAGTTACTGTGAACCCCAGTCCTACTTCCTCAACAGGGAAAGGGTGATGTCTAGGGTGATGTCTAGGAAAGCAGTGACTTTTAGGCAAGGACTCAGGAATGACTGGCAAGCTTTATCTCCTCTGTGTGCAGCAGAGGCTGGGGCCTTCAGCTCTGAATGAGCCAAATGATGAAGCCTCTTCCTGAGAGAGATGGCAGGTGGCAGTAGACCATGGTCAGTGCTTGCTGGAGGTTACAGTTGCTGTGAGTCCATTGCTGAACTCCAGTAAGTCTTTAAGTAACGGCAGGGGAATAAAGTGGCTTTTCAGCATGCTCAAATCCTAGCCTAACTAAGTCAACATGGTAGGTATGTATACACGTATTTATTTTCTCTAATTTATCTGTTAATTTTCTGATTGTCAAACAAAAATTGTATATATTTATTATGTATAATACGGTGTTTTGAAATATGTGTATAGTGTGGAATGACTAAATCAAACTAATTAACATATGCATTACCTCACATACTTAACATTTTTTTGTGGTGAGAACACTTGGAATCTACTCAAATAGAAAATTTCAAGAACGCAATGCGTTGTTATTAACTATAGCCACTTTATCTCTTGAACTTATTCCTCCTGTGTAACTGATATTTTGTACCCTTTGACCAACACATCCCAATCCTCCCATCTCTGCTTCTATGAGTTCACCTTTTTTTAGATTCCACATATAAGTGAGATGATGTGGTATCCCATGGTATTTAAATCCCGTTCCATCTTCACTGAGTCCCAGAGGTGAATAGTTGTCTTCTTTGAGTTGTTGAGTTGTTGGAGCCCAGCCCAGCCAGTCTCCTGAAAGAACTTAGTACTTGTATTTTGGATTCATCTGAGACCCGCAGCACTTTTTATGTTGTTTTGATTAAGTTTTTAAGCTCTCAGAACTTTTCTCCTAGAGGTTCATAGTGCTGCAGAGACAGAATTAGGGAAACCACAAAATCTTGAACCTTTTTTTCTCACCCACAGTCTTGTTCCTCTGGATGAGTAGCTTTAGAGCCAGGTCCAGCCAAACCCTCTGTGAGCATAGGCTTAGATATTCATCACAAACCCCATTTTAGTGCTTCTGCATCCAGCATTAGTCTCATCTCAGGGCCATTAGCTGGGTTCTCGGAGGCTGAGAAACTCAATACTGAGCATGTCTTGATGACCCAGAGACCAGCAGAACTGGATTCAAGCCCGATGTAGTTAGAGAAGAACCCTCATGTATAGCTGAATGCTTTTCTCACTAATCTTCCATGGGAATGTATGGTTTTTTGTTTTTTGTTTTTTCCTTTTTGTCTTTTTTCGTGTCTGGCAACGGATCGCAACCCTCAGTGTTGCTCCCACACCTCGCTCAGCCAGTGAGTGGGAACCGGTCTGTATGTGGGATCCGAACCCTCGGTGGGAGCGCCACCGCACTCCCAAGCAGCGCACTGCAGCAGTGCGCCACCGGGCCGGCCCGGGAATGTATGTTTGGAGTTCCCTTGAGAGAGAGCCAGAAGTTCACCTGCCACTTGGAACAAATTAGAGCAGAACTAATTATTGACCCTTAGTAACTGCTGAAGACTCAGTGTTAGGGTGGGGTTGCCTATTAACCCCTTATTGTAATATGCACCATTCTCTAAGGAGCCATATGAGATTCTGAAGCAGATTCAAGATTCAATTATGGTTTCATACTTTCAGTTTATTGTAAGCATAAGGGTTCTGCTGTCAGAAAAACTGGTTTGAAATACCAGTTTCTCCATGCATTATGTAGCCTTGAACAACTTACATAATCTCTTGGGGTCTCAGTTTTCTCATTCATAGACATGTGGTAACAATAGTACCTATCACAAGGGATACTGGGTAGGCTAAATAAGATGATGTGTCTGGCGTGTAGTAAGCCCTCTATAATCCATTTAATAACAATAATAACGCTAGCATTTTTGTGCAACTTAGTGCAAGTCTGGCCCAGTGTTAAGAGCATTTCATGCTTTACATACAAACAGGCTATGTTACTGTCCCCAGGCTAGTGTTAGCTAATAGATGAAGAAACTGAAACTTTTGCCTGAATCCAAAGCCTATGCTCTTACTCTTGGCCAAAGAAGAGGTACCTCTATATCCTGATAGCTTGATCCCATAAAAATGGCTACAGGAATCTTTGAGAGGAAGATGGTGTAATGACCAGTCTGGTTTCCTTATCAGTTTGTCCACAACTTCCTGAGTTGGAGAAAATCTCCTTCACTTTTAAGCTGAGCTCTGACTCAGGCTCTACTATAATCAAGGAGAATGTAATTAGTTCTAGGTCGAGAAGCATCTTACTGCTAACTCCACTCTTATTCTATAATGTAGTTGTGATAGAAGCCTCCATCTCGGACCCAACTTCTAAAAACTTGACCCTCGTCATATTTCCTTCTGTCCCCACATTATATTCTATCCTGTACCCCAGTTCCTCAAAAGACATCCTCCATTTATTTCTAATCCACGAAACTTCTTTGTTCTGATTACTTATCTATCTAAACATCAGTCTATTCTTGGCCAGAATACCTGGTCAGTCTGCCCTTCTTTCTGCTTATGGCATAGAAAGTAATGCTTCCTGGATTAGCTTCTTAGCCTGAATGGGTCTTTCCATTCATTGATTCATTTATTCATTAAATAGTACTTAGTGAACATGACTACAAGGTTCCCGATCTCATGATACCCACATGGTCCTTTACCTGCTCTTCTTTTTAGAACTGTCTCATAGTTTGAACAAACTCTCATTCTAATAGCTCCTGGATCTGCCACAACTTCATTCTTGTTTTTTTTTCTGCATATTTCTTGGACATTCAACAATTTTAGGGTAGAAAATTCTCAAGTGATTGCTGCCCATCCCCGTTAGAAACTTGAGCTCTGAGGACAGTTCCGATCACTGGTTTCATCAGAAAAAAGTGGAGATGAATAAAGGAGCTGCAGTTGAGTTACATTGTGTTAATGCAAAGGAAATATCCTCCCATGTCTTCTTTGTTCTGCTCACAAGTTTAAGGGCAAAGGACTACTTATATAGGGAGTTTCATTCACAAATCAATTTTATGAAATAGGCCTCAATACTGTACTTTTGTTGACAAAGGTGGCTCCTAACACATAGAGAAAATGCACTGGGTTTTTGCTCTTTGTCGATATTGGGCCTTAACAAAAAGATCCTGTTAGATTTTCAATATGAATGCTCCATGGATATATCTGCCAGATTCATTTCTATATTTAACAGTGTCATAGCATGGTACCAAAAGATAGACTTTATGCATTACGTTAGTGTGCCCTTGAAATGACAAACCAGCTCGTTAAGTTGATTAATGGAGGGTATGCTGATATGCCACTTTGAGTAAAACGAAGCCAGAGGGTTCAATAAGTGAACTCTATGTGGAGGCCAGTGTTATCACCCCTATTAAAATATTAACACTATCCATTCTCTGACTGCCTCACTAATCAATTTTTTTCTTATTAATTTAGTTTTCAGGCCAGGCTGTTTCCCAAAGCTTGTCCAGGCAAACAAGATAAATCACAGTGGCAATCACATCAAATGATGGTCATGGTTAATGTGAACTCTCTTGCAACTCTGTAAGTGGGGTCTATGGGAAAGAAAAGAACTGTTCTAAATAGGAAAAGAAAAGTTCAACAACAACACAGCAAGCCTTTCTGTCTTTGCAGTTTGAGAAATTAATGCATTATTAAATCTCACTCAATTCATATTATCTCTGAGGATCTGTACAGCCAGTGAGCAAAGTTCTCCTGAACAAGCTAATCTCAAGGTCCACAGATTACTCAAATGCCATTTCTTTTCTGGACTGGTTGTAACCTTCCACCTTTGTCACAGTGATTCACACTTCCCTGCCTGTGGAACTGGATTTTCTATTTTGTAGGAGGGAAGGAAGCTGGTGGGGTACCTAAGGGGGTACAGGTAAAGAATCAATGAGTCAAGGATTGATCCATCTTTTTCCATCTATTTAACCATAGGGATCATCCAGCTGGGAAGGCAGTGGTGATTAATTTGAGTCATCATGCTAAACTGCCCATTCAGTGTGTGTGTTTTTGTGTGTACTTCTGGCAGCACTGGTCCTCACTCCCACCTGACTTTGTTGTGACTGGGCTGCCCCTTTGGATGAGGCTGGAACCCTCCATTTTTGCACAGCCCCCCTGCTTACTACTGTCCCATTCCTGGCCATCTTCATCCATTTACAACACCTGCCTTGCTCCACCCCTGGAGACTGCGAGGTTATTTGCCACTAGTTTTCACACTAGAACCCTGGTGAGGTTCTATCAGGCTAGTTCACAACTTCTAGGAGCCTAGAATGTGAGATGCTCAGGTTAGAGGTCCTTCCAACCCAATGAGCATCTCTAGCAGATGCTGCTGAGCTCTGCCCATGCCTTGCACCTTTCAGGGTGCTCCAGCTCACTTCCAACTTAAACGTCTCCATCTCTATACAGGAGAGTATGTTTTTCAGAAAAGTGTAGGTTACTCTGGCCATTCACATGCTAATCTGCTTCTTTTGGGGATAGTTAAGGTGCTTGATTTTCTGTTTCCAGTTTCTCCTGTTTCTTGAGTTTTCTAGTAAACTATTTTAAAATGGGTTGTATTGAACACATCATAGCATCTAACAGGAATAAATAAAATCTCAGCTAATGATTTCCAAGATTATCTCCAACTTTGACTTCTCTTTGATCTCCAGACTAATATATTTAATTGCCTTGGATTTCCACTTGGATTCATAATAGGGATCACAAACACATTGTTTTGTTTTTCCCTCCAAAGCTGTCCTCACCTCCACTATCCCAGCTTTCCCCATCTCATTAAATGGCACCATTTACATTTCATTAAGTTGCTGAGACCCCAGACCTAGGGCTCATTCTTGATTCCTCTCTTCCTTATTATTAGCATGGTGAACTGTTGGTTTACTTTCAAAATATGTGTCAAATGTGACCACTTCTCCTCACCTCCACTGCTATCACCATTGTTCAAGACACCATTAATCCTCTCTCAACTGCACTATTGCAAAGACTCCTAAGCTCCCACTCTTGCTTCCCTTCAGTATAATTCTATACCCTAAGAGATCATGCCACTTACTTGGTCAAAACCCTTGAATGACTTCCTGTACATTTAGAACCATGTCTGCAAGGCCCTTATGATCTTCTAAGGCTCATTTTCTACTATTCTTTCCCTCATTCATGCTGCTCCAGCTACACCACCTCAAATGTTTCAAGACTTTGCCATCTTGGTGCATGTGATTTTGCTCCTTTCTTCTCTTGGACTATCCTTCCCTCACACCTTTGCCTGGCTTGTGCTCTCTCAATTCACTTGGGTCTCAGCTCAAATGTCTTCACCCCTTCGCAAATGTCTTCTTAACCATCTTGCCATAAATAAATAAATTTGAAAACTTGTTTATATTTTGTTTTTCCACTGGGAATAAAATTCCAAGAAGTTAGGAACCTTTTCTACCTTGCTCATTGATATCCCAGCACCCAGACCAGTGCCTGGAACATATTATGCTTAACCAACATTGAATGAATGAATGAATTGAATGGATTTGTATATATATCCTATACTGGGGACTCAACTGGAGCAAATTAAATGTATTAAAGATCAAAAAATAAGTAAAACTAAAAAAAAAGTTAGCAAAGTTCTCAAGCTAGTATTCAATGTTCGGAGGATAATAGGAGAGTGAAAAAGAAAGAAGATAGTACTGGTTGCTTAGGTAGTTACTTTCTAATCTTTCCCATCTTTTTTTTTTTTTCCTTTTTTGTCTTTTTTCGTGACCAGCAACGGATCGCAACCCTCAGTGTCGTGCCCGTACCGGACCGGGACCGGCAACGGGATCTCAACCCTCGGTGTTGCGCCCACACCTCGCTCAGCCAGTGAGCGGCCGGTCTGTATGTGGGATCCGAACCCTCGGCGGGAGCGCCACCGCGCTCCCAAGCGGCGCACTGTAGCAGTGCGCCACCGGGCTGGCCCCTAATCTTTCCCATCTTTTAATCATTTTTTATGTCCAAAGCATGGGATGGGGAATACAAAATTGCATAATACACAATCCCAAATATGTGTGTGTGTGTGAGTGTGTGTAATAGGGACATGTCTTAATAAATAAGGAGTAGGGAAACCCCTGTAACTATTAGTGCTCATTGCTTTATAATTAGACCTATTTCATAAAAATTGATATGATTTTAAAACTGGTAAGCAGTATAGCTCTAAGGCAAAGCTTCTCAATGAGTTTGCCAGTTAAAAGTTTGCTTCATGAGTAGCCTCCTCTTGTTTTACTAAGACCAAAACAAACATATTAAAAGTAAAACTAAACACTACACATCAAAAAGAGTGAGAAGCATTTAAGTTCCAGAAGAGAAAGAGAGCTGTTTGGGAATCTGCTGAGGTAACATTTCTGGGACCTTGTTAGGGCTATTTCTAGGCACCTATGGCATTCAAACATAACCACGGCTCTTGCCTCTCCCCATTTTAGCAGAAAATAGCACCTCCATGATATTATCAATGTCAGGTGTCCACCATGACATAGCAGAAGGTACACTCTGTTACAGGAGTTCACCAACCAGGGTCACAGCCTCTGCAGCACCTTCCCATTGATCTCCTTGGAGATATCTAGCAGTTGGAAATATAAGGACATGAACTCTACTCTCTCCAGTCATTCCAAGGGAATAAACTTTTTTTTGAGAGAGAATTACATGGGGGCTTGGGAATTGTGTGGATTTTGTCGACAAGAAGCCTTTCTCTTCCTCTCCTTTCAAGTTTCTCCTCTTTAATTTATTTATTCTCTTTTCTTCTCTTTCATGTCTGCTCTTTCCCTTCTCCTTCCGCTCTTCCTGTCCTCTTTCATCCTCTTCACCTCTGACTGCCTTTTTCTCAACCCTCCCCGGAGGAGGTGATGGATGGCAGTCCGTGAGTAATAAGCAGTTAGAGAGAAGGATTCCAAAGTCAACTGTGGGAAACCAAACCACACACTGCAGTGATGCCTCTCCTTTCTCTCTCCTTGTACTTCTCCCCTGGATGAGCCAAGGACTTAGGTTTTTTGCCACTGCTCTCTGATGGAGCGGAGCAGGGGAAAGAGGAAATAGGAAAAAAATGGGGCTTGACTTAATCACACCAGGAGTTCATTTGTCATAATACCAAGTTAATTTACAGTATGACATGTAATATGATATTTCAGGACATGGAATTAAATCAAGTAGGATCTCACTGTCTTTTAGATACGGTCTTTCTGCTGAGGGGACCTGAGGAAAAATTGCAACCATCCATCTGCATTGTTGCCAGAAAAATAGCTGCTTTCCAAATTTCTAAGGCTGGGTTTGTTTTGACTAAACTCCATGTGCCTCATAATGTACTGGTCTGGCTTGGTTGTCCTGAGGGAGGATAGAGCACTCCTCACAAGCAGTGACTCTAACGGGAACTGGGCTGGGTCTGACCAGTGAGAGATTCAGTTCTCTCTTCCATGTCCCTCTTTGCCTCCAGTAGTTCAGGCAAATGACTAGATTTGGAAGCTTATTTCAGAATTCCAGAAGGACCCTCCTGGAATCACAGAACCTTAGGACTGGGAAGGTCTTTAAATGTCATCTACCCCACTCCTGACTGATGTCCCTTCCTTCTTCTCTATTTCTGCCCTCTACCTGAACAGTAACAGGAAACTTCTGAGGTCCCGAGATAGCACATGCAATATTTATAGCTTGAGAGAGAGAGAGAGCTCTGATGCCTGGAAAACTCTTCTTCTTATTGGGTCAACATCTCTCCTTAGTGTAAAGTTTTTCTCATTGGCCTGTATCTGGGACCCTGTGAAACAAGTCTTGGATCAGTGTAAAAGGAACCTGGGTCTCCAAACTCTCTAAAGGAATTCATTTCTTAAGGTCCTCAGTAGAAATTGCCTCAGACCCTTGAAGCTGACATTAAAGGAAGTGGTTGAAGCAAGGTGTACCATGAATTTGGTGAGTTTAATCAGAATGGCATAATCCTCTTTCTTGAATGTTCTCACTATTAATTCTTTAGATGATAGCATGGAGGCACTCTTTACTGTTATTATTATTACAGAAGTTTAAAACTAAAGGCCTAAAAATAGATTCAGTGCTGAGGAAAAAAAATTATAAGAAGATTCTTTTCCCCAAATGATGGCTTTTTTCTGTGCTTCTTTCTAGTATGATTTTGGGGCATTGATTCAAAAGGTCATAGAAATAAGACACAGCTCTTTAGCAGGCAACAGGAAGTTATAAATTTTGCATGTTAAAAGCATCGGGTGTGAGAGCATTAACTTTCCTAAGCTCTCGATCAAACTAGAGATGAGACCTCTAAACTTTCAGGTGTGAGTCTGAAATTCTGTGACCAGTCTTAGGTATGGAGGAACTTTCTACTCTGTTTCTCATTATTTATTTGTTCAACAAATGTTTGTTAAGCACCAACTGCACATAGGGCTCTGTGCTCCACAAAGATGGGGGTTGGAGGGGAGCGATGTTCTCGTTTTACTTTCTGAGGCTTAACTTGGAACTGGTTTTGTCAATTCCGCTGATAGGTTTGGATGAGATTTTCTGTTCACTAATGGCTTTTCTCTTCCTATCACTATGAAAATGCAGGTGGGGCCAGAGTTTTACTGGCCTACTTTCAACAATGGCATTATTTTTTCATTCATCAAATGGAGCCCCTAAATCCAATTAAACATCTGGCTTAACTTAATTATTCATCAGTTTGAGTGTGAATTTCTATTATATATTAATATACCTGCTTATAAATACATAAGTATACTGTATGTTCATAAACCATATTTATACTTTAATACCCTTTGGATTTTATGGCTGAAAAAGAAAATACATTATTAATCTTGGGTGCTGCTACAAAAATAAATGCTGAGACCTGACTATCCTTGGAGTGTCCAAGCAGTGAGTTTCTGCATGCAGTTATGTTGCCTAGGGAAACAGAGTATCTGGAAACAGAGAAACCAAACTTGGGTTTGGCTGAGGGTGAAGGGGGAAGGTGGCAACTAGGTTCTGGGAAGAGCCAAGAGCTATATGGCAAGATGTGGCTGGGGAAACAGATGCCCTTCTCATAAACGGAGATGGTCTGCCAGTTGCCCTCCTCTGGAAACCAAGGTTTAGGTTCAGCCAGAAACATTGGTATGTAAACACCTTTATTCCCTCATGTGTAGGCAGAGAACTGAGCCAGTAAATACGAAGAACTTTTTGAGCCAGCAGACGGCAAATGAAAGCTCAGTGAAGTGTGTTACCTAAATGAAAAGGTAAATTTAATTTCCAAAATGCTGTAAAGGTCCTGCCATCCAGCATGACAAGCAGAGAAGATGATTTAAAAAATGAAATCCTTTACCTTATCCCATCAATGGCATCCAATTAGCAAACTCTTCAAATAAGTGCACAGAGATCAAAATGGGAGGGCAGGTGAGAGTGCTTTGGGCTTGTGATCTGAATTCTCCTTCAGCAGCTTGCTTTGTTCTTTGGGTTGCTAAGTGCTCTGGGACCACTGTCTGGTTTTGGCCTCTCATTCTTCATCAGCTCTCCTCATTTTTCTTCTTGTGTTTTTTCTTCTATCATCTCATAAGTCTCAAGGAATATGGGGATGATGGTAGAGAAGGAGTTATGGCATGATCAGGAGTTTTGGAGTGGAAATATTCTGCTGTTTGAAAGTCCATGACTCAAATTGTTCTTGCATGATTTTATTTGAATTCCAATTGTAGTATTATGAGGATATCCTGTGCTGTCCAATACAGTAGCCACTAGCCACATGTGGCTACTTATGTTTAAATTTAAAGTAATTCAAATTAAACTAAAATCTCAGTTCTTTAGTCACAGTAGCCACATTTCAAGTTTTCAATAACCACATGGATGATGAATATATCAGACATTTCCAACAGAACGTTCTGTGACAGCAGTGGTAGACTGGTTCTACTGTAGACACTGGTTTGCCACTAACCTCTTTCACTTCCCAATATATCCTCTAAAATATCCGTCAGTCAGGCCCAGCTGCTAGTGTGTTGTATTTAAATGTCATCTTTATAATTCCTTCTCTAGCCCCTCAAACACACACACACACACCCCTGCACACACATACACACACACACACCCATGCACACACACATGCACACGCACCCCCCCATGCACACACACACACACACCCCATGCACACACACACCCCATGCACACACACACATGCACAAATACACACCCCATGCACACACGCACCCCATGCACACCTCCCCCCACGCCATGCACATACACACAAACACACACATACACACAGGCACAAAAGCACTTTCTTCCTGAGAGTCAGGAAGAGCAGAGAAACTCAGCTTAATGTGAGTTTGTTAGTGTCTACCAAGCTTTAGGTATGAAAGCTAAAAAGATTACCTCTCTATCATGTTTAAATTGGATCTCTACAAAAATATTGCTTGACAATATATTGAGGATTCAAATAGAAATATGCTAAGGCTTATAACACATGACTAATATTTACTGGGTGTTTAACTTAAACATGTGTTCCTAATAATAAACATAATATAAATAAAATAGTTAAGTTTTCTTAATAATAAACTTTAACAACAAATGAACTATACCAATGGGCAAGTTTTGTTTGCTTACTAATTCTGCTTCTCTAGAGTACTGGCCAGATGTAGCTAATCCAGTGAATTTCTCTTGTTCCGGTCCAAGGTGATCTCTGATGTAGTGATCATTTTCTCTCCCTGACATAGCCTTTGTCATTTGTACCTTCAATGACTTATTTACTCTTTTTTAAAATGCCATCTTCTCTCTCTTCTGTTTACTCCTTTCCCCCTAGTTATTAGGCCTTTTCTCTTTTCTCTCTCAAGTGTTCTTATGTACATTTTTATGCTTAAAAATATTTCTTTTAGAAAAGTTTAAAAACTTTAAAAATATGTATAAAAACATACATATAATGTGTATATATACAGTTTAAGAAAATAACATACACTTACATTTCTATCAGCTAGCTAAAGATCTGGAATACTACCCGTACATTAGACGTTTCCCAGTATGTCCCTTCTGTACTGCATTCCCTCTCACCAAGGGATAACTGTTATTTTAAATTTTGTGTTAATATTTCTTTTTATTTTCAACACTTTTACTATATATATCTTACTAAATAATATAATGTACAGTTATGCCAACTTTTGGGCTTTATGTACATGGAATCATGGTGTGTACATTTTTCTATGGCTTGCTTTTTTTGCTCAACATTACATTTGGGGGATTCTTCAGTGTTGATGTATTATTCTAAGGACTTCGTTCTTTCATTTAAAATTATGCTCTTGAGAATCAGTCATGTTAATGTGTTCATCTGTAGTTTATAATTTTCTTATCTGTATAATAATGCATTGTGTGACTATAACACAATGTATTTATCCATTTTACTGTTGATGGGCATTTGGGTTCTTTTCATTATTTCTTTTGCTGCTATGGACATTCTTATAGATCTCTTGACATATGTGTGCAAGAGATCCTCTAGGATATTTACCTAAGAGTGAACCTGCTTTGCACTTTCTTTGATTTTTCTATGCTCATTTCAACTTCATTTTCTCCTTTCTGAGAATTAAGGTGTCTTTTTTGACCCACTTTAAGGGGTCTTTCTTGACCCACTTTAAGGGGTCTTTCTACCCCCTTTATTTCTGTACTGCTTAGTATTCTCCATTACATCATTTGTTAAATAAAGGGCATAGTTATTTTATGCCCAGAGCAGTGTCATTTTGGAGGAAAAGGACTGACTTCCTGGAAGTACTAAGGAGTGGTAAAAACACAGACTTAGTTTTAAACCGCAGCTCTTCCACCTGTAAAATGTATGACCATGAGATAATCATTAGCCTCACTGAGCTTCACTTCCTTCATCAGTAAAATGAAAGTAAAATGAAGAGAGTGTTGTGAAGTCTAAGTGAGATGACACATGAAGAGACTTCAACACTTGGTATGGCAAATAGTAGGCACTCAATATGTTTTAGCTCCCCCCCCCATACTTGTTAGAAAGAGAAGGAAAAGGACAGAGCTTCCATCCACTTCATTAATCAGTAGCCAATAGAGATGGACAGAAATGTTTTTGCACCTCTCTTCATCCACTCCCAATGCCCCTTACTAGCCCTCCAGTCATGGCCTGGTTCTTGCCACCAGTGGGCTGGAGGTGCATAATCAGGTGGGTAGCATGTGATGTGGGAGCATCAATAGACATTGGTCTAGTCTAGCACACATGAAAAGGTGATGAGGCAGCGAGGTGAATGAAACAACGTCATACACTCTTGGATGTTTGTTCAGACCTACTGCAATGCAACATAGCGTGGATACAGAGTAGAGTATTAGATGAACTCAAATGGGTCTATGCTGGTGCCAAGTCAGGGCTTGGAAATAGTCTAAGTGAGGGACGCTTACCAGAGGTTTGCTTTTGTTCAAGGACCTTTGCCTCTACAGACTTGATAATAACCTTTCTATCTCCCTGGAAATGAGCTTGTGCCTGTAGTTCTTCAAAAGCTTTGTGCCATGAGGGTATGATAGCTGGCTCTGGATGGGGGAGCGATGGCTCTGTGATGGGAAGCACTGCTTCATAGGCATGCTGTGAGGAGGGAACGAATGTTGACCACAAGAATAGAGTGTGGAATCTTTCATTTGCAAGAAATTGGAGATTCGGAGCAAACAAAATGAGCTATGTGGTATACATCACATAAGAAATTACTGGTCAAAGGGGGGCTGGCCAGTTAGCTCAGATGGTAAGAGCACAGTGATACAACACCAAGGTCCAGGGTTTGGATCCCCATAATGGCCAGCCATGAAAAAAAAAAGGAAATTACTGGCCAAATCCATAATAAATTTTAGAAGAAGGAAGAGAGAAGATGCTTTTACAAGAGAGGGTGAGGTAAGGAATTATCACAGGAGCACCTGGCCCTCCATTGTACAATCAACAAAGAATCCTGGGTAGGTTTGTTAACAACTGGGGTTGATAGATTTGGAAAATCATTATGAAAATATATATTGGAATTGGCTAAAAGGAAAATAGAAAGAAAATAATAAATATTGTAAGTGTTAACACCCCAAGGTAAAATAGAAATGTTAAAATACATTAGTGACAAAGTCAGAAAGATAAAGGTCATAATGCTATATATATAATAGATTAAAAGAAACAGAAGAAAAACCCAAATCTATGCCAATTAAAGAAAAAGTGGTAGCAAATAATTAATCACTTATTTTATGTATCTGTGAAGAAAACTTTGATGATTCACGTTATGGAAAAAACATAATATGAGTTTGTTTTGTTTATTATTTTTAAAATGAAAAAAATGAATTTTATCTATAATTCATTTCATCCTTATAAATTGCCAAAGGCTGCAGTTTGGCCTAAATTTTCAAACTGTGGGTTTCAACCTACCTACTAGGTCACCAAATCACTTTAGTAGGTGACAATGAGCATTTGAAAATAGAATAGGAAAGAAACTATCAGAGTGCTTTTCATCAGATTAAGGGTTACTACTGTTTTGTGATGTTTGTTTTTATTATTAGTGTGTGTATTTGTGTGTGTGTGTGTGTATGTGTGTATACACTGGGTCTGTGGTTAAAAGAGTTTGAAAGCCACCAATCCAGAGGACTTCTCATGAACCCTTCCAATTTTGGTGTACAACAATTCTATATGTTACTTTGATATGGAAATAATTTTGTAGGATTTCAGGTAGTTCTTCCATTTGAGAATAGTGCTACTTTTTGTTCAGTGGAATTTGAATTAAGGTGTCTCTATTTGGGACTGCAAAAAAGAGTGTTTAATTATTAAAGAATTAAATAAAGAAACATCATCGGTCTCATCTTTAAGGCTGTCCAATGGTATGGAGTTCGTAGCCACAATTAAGGGGAAGCTCCATGATATGGAATGTTTCTTTTGTATTTCTGCTCTATTGTTTCACTTATGAGTTTATCAGAATTATCTGATTAATTCGGGGCACTCAAAGCAATGAATTAGAATGGATGTCTGTATTTATTTTAGGAAGTCCATTTGGTATTACAGGTATTGGAAACGTTTCTTGGTAATATACGTATGCATAAACCCTGCACGTCATGATTCTTTATAGAGCAATCAGTACAGAATTTACAAGAATACACATGATCACTGCTGGCTTTCACACACTAATTTAATAAACAGGAGCTCAGTCTGTCCTTCCTTACTATGTTCCTTTGCTATTATCCATAAAAGCCCAGCTTTGGACTTGTGGGAATGATGATGCACTGTCTCAACAGGCCAACTTTGTGGCATATAATTCCACAGAGTGCTGCCAGCGAAGCTGTTGTGGTGGGAAGTGAATTAGGTTTCCTGTACTGCTCATGCAATTGTCAGAGATTTTGGTGAACCTCATAAAGGATTCTTGACACCCGACCACAGTCTGGTGAACTAAATGAGGTTTTTTTGATCTGTAGCCTTAACAAAAATTTCATTACTATGATGTATTCTGACTCTGTGCACAGTTGTGTGCACACCTCAAGTACACACGGCATGTTTTGGTATGTCCTTATAGTCTGGCTATTCCATACTCACAAATTTTACAAGTAAAAATGATAGGGCTTTAACCGCCACTGGCTCTGATATGATCAAACTTATTGGTATAAAGACAGTAAAATTATACCTTGAGAGAAATTGGCTTTTGTCCAAACAAGCAAACACATTGTGATTCTGTAGGCAGCTGATATAAAAATACTATGTTGAAAGAGATATAACAGCTCTTGAAAAAATTTGAGGCTTATAGTGAAGCCATCATTGCTACCATTAATACTCTCCTATGGATTTCTTGCATTTCATCAGCAGTAGTTTTTGGCCTAAACTTAGCAATGCTGAGTCAAATTTTTCCTTCTGCTCTAAACCCTTAACAGCTTTAATTAATAGTACTTATTCAGTTCGTGCTTAGCACTTTTATTTTATTTTATTTATTTATTTTTTTCCTTTTTGTCTTTTTTACTGACCGGTAACGGGATCGCAACCCTCGGTGTCATGCCCATACCAGGGACTGGCAATGGGATAGCAACCCTCGGTGTCACGTCCGCACCGCGCTCAGCCAGTGAGCGGGAACCGGTCTCCACATGAGATCTGAACCCTCGGCGGGAGCGCTGCCGCTCTCCCAAGGGGCGCACTCTCCAGTGCGCCACCGGGCCGGCCCAGCACTTTTATTTTTGCAAAATGATTTATAATCATTTTTATTAGTTATTCTAAATTGAGGTTCAGAATGGCACGTCTTAAAGAAATTGTTTCATGTTTGAGAAAAGAGAATATTTCTACCCACCATTTGTCTAAATGGCATAATTATGGCTGCATTAGTCATGGATTGTTTAATTATTTATTCCTTAATCTGTAGATGTAAATATATCACTCCAACCTGCAATTATGGAAGGTCTGCAAACCTGAGTTGTGAAGTTCAACAGATATCTGTAAGAATTTTTGAGGCAAAGTTAAGTGTGTGTCTATGGTTAAAATGCTATTAAAGAAAAATGAAGTTGGAGTAATGATATAAATTTTTAGACACTAATGACAATCTAAATTTAGTAGTGTATATAATAAAACCATGCCATTAAGAAATCAAGCATTTCAGAATAATGTTATATAGATAAAATTGATATATATTAGTACAATCTATAGTAATGTGTTTGAAGCAAGCTCAATCTGGTAATTGGAAAACAGCTTTTCACATGATAGGAATAAAAATGGTCATTAAAATATTTATTTTTGAATTGAAATTCCTAGATTTTGTATATCTTGATCTTTTATATACCAAAGGGACAAAAAATTGGCATAAGAAATATTTTATTGACTTTGCATTTATTACTTTTGCATACATTATAGAATGTAAATATATAACTTCAAAGTTTTGAAATTTGGAAATTTGAAATGAAATGTATTGTTCTAATTACACTAACTTGGCACATAATTTTCAACAACTTTTTGATTATTCAAAGACCTTCTAATCTTTGGATTATGTGTACCTTAGTGTGCCTTTTGCACCTGCTTTTTGGATATTACACTACACATGGGAGAATCTTTACAAGAGGAGGCTTTGAGAAGGGAGAAGTGACCAGCTTCCTCGCTTGCTGGTATCTCTGACAAGGAAAGCAGTGGTGGGAAAAGGAAAATAAAACCAACTAAGAAACTCTATATACCAGGGAAACTGCCACTCACCTGATTTAAAGATATATTTTCAGAATTTAAATCCAATTTCAGACTATCAAATCTTTCTCTGGTTACTATGGTGTTTATAAGAGAAAGAAACTATAAACAACCTAAGTTTATGAGAAAAGACCCAATTAAAAAATTGGAATGTCAGGCAAACACATCCTTGACTCAGTGTGTCTCTTTTGTTAGGAACAAGTAGTATAAACATGTAGCCGCACAGTATCTGCATAGATGTTAAATATGATACAAAGATTTACGAATGTACAACTCTGACCTGAATGAGAGGGCATGTCTAAACACAATGAATCCAATTTTCTGCTTACACTGGCAAAGAAACCAACTACTGTGCCTAAAAAAACAGTTTAGTTTTATTAGCTGAAGAAACGGGCTAATCAACACCACTGATCCACTGTTCCCATTTACCCAGAGCTTTCTGAAAAGCTGGGATGTTTCTCAAAGGCAAGCTACAAATTTCGAATGCTGAGCTGAGGTTTTAAATACCCCCAAATTCAAGTGATGGTTTCCATGGTGACCTTCTCTCAGCCACTTACTTGGAATGGCAAAGTATCTCCCCTTCAAACATCAAATCTCCAAGTCCTTTTAGCTTTGTAGCAATGTGCTGCAAAAGGGATGGCTGGCCTTGAGAAGAGTATTTGGTGGTGGCAGGCACTTGTTATGTCAATATAGATTTTGATTCCTCATCAGACCTGTTTCTGGATGTTCTACTAGAACTCCATTTCTCTTTGCCACCCATGGTGTTCATGTTCTGAGTCAGAGTAGGGGAAAAGTATGGGTAAAGTGTGGGTGGACCAGCAAGAGATGAATTAACCTGTGTGTGCTTTTCAGGTTGCAAGTATCCAAAGGGGAATCTGATGTGAACTGGAGAGGAGAGTGCTAAAGTGGCATGTTTTCTTATTTTCACTTGGGACACCTTAAACATCCAGTCTTTTTAATCCATGAGACACCTGGGTAGATTTCACAGTACCTCATATATGGTTTACTAAAAAATAAAATAACAAAATAAAAATGAAGAAAAAAATTTTAATTATCAAAGAAAACATAGATACAAAATTTACATGTGTCTATTCAGGTGTATATGTTTATAGCTAAATATCTATATACAGTGAAAATGAGATCATGCCTTGTATACTCTTCTACAACTTACAGGTTTCTTATAACACTGCACTGTGGATAGCTGACATGATGGACCATATCGTATTTAACTTATTCTTAGGTATTTTTAAATTTTCTTATTTTACAACTTCAAGCAATGATGCAGAGTACATCTTTGTATGATATTCTCTCTTTTTTGGTTGAGTTGGTAAATATTTCCTAGGTGAAATTCCTAGAAATGGAATTGCTGGCTCAAAGTGTTATTTTATTATTTATTATTCTTTTCATTAGATATGAAGATACAGAGAGTCCTGTTTCTGTAGAGTCCTATATTGCTAAATGATGTTCAACAGGCCTCTATGAAAAGCTGGGTACAGTTTTCCAGTGCATTTGGTTTGATTTTTCTGTAGTATTAGGGTTCAGAAAAGAAAGATGTAGATTTCTACAATTTTGAATCTGTCATAATAATAACTAACATTTATTGAATGCTTACTACATACCAGACTTTCTAAGGACTTTACATATATTTAATTCATGCACTTTGGACAACATCCTGATGAAGGAGATACTTTTTGTTAATGTGGGAACTGAGTCCCGGAGAAGTTGGGTAATACTGGCCAAGGTCATGCAGCTAGTAAACAAGTGTGCCAGGATTTAAACCCATGTAGTCTGATTCTAGAATTGATAGGCTTAATCATGACTCAAAACTCTCTCTTCCTTGTTGATGATCTCTATTTGGAAGGAATGAAATATATTCCCTGTGGTTTCATCTTGTGCAATACATGTGTCCATGTAAGTGTTAACTCTAAGCATTTTTTTTAAGAACATAAGGACAGCCAGTATAAATGCCAAATTTTGTTTGATGCCATTTTGGGGTGCTTGATAAAATTGTAATTATTGATAAAATTGTAATACATTCAGCTATTCACATGTGAAATCCGATTTTATTTCTGTAGTGAGTCAATGGGAAGCAAAGGAATGCTTACCTTATAGATTCAGAAACCAGCTTAAATAATGAGGAGAAGAAACAAGGGGAAATATGAACAGAGGGAAAGGGGCAATAATATCATAGAGTTGAGGGGGGTATCATGAGATGGAAGACAGGACAGATAAGGAATGAGAACAATATTAGAAGCTTAGAAAAAAGGAAACTATTAAAATAAAACAAAACCCTGATCTAAAGAAAGTACCTAAATGAAGAGGATTTGACTAAAAACACCCACACAGGGTAGTCACTCAGTGTGTGTGACTAAGAATATATATTTTTAGGCCGGCCCGGTGGCGCACTGGATAGTGCGCCGCTTGGGAAGCGCGGCGGCGCTCCCGTCCGAGGGTTCGGATCCCACATACAGACCGGCTCCTGCTCACTGGCTGAGCGAGGCGCGGGAGCAACGCCGAGGCTTGCGATCCCGTTGCCGGTCCCCGGTCTGGTACGGGGGCAACACTGGGGGGTGCGGTCCGTTGCTGGGCACGG